>NC_137031.1:43757750-43822750 GCF_032717465.1 Coenobita brevimanus | reverse complement strand
CAAGGAAACTCGTTCCTACGTCAAAGCTAAGGGTTACTGGATTTCATACCTCACGACTTACTCGTAGTATTCCAGCGCAGTATTTGCCCAATAACGTCAGGTAAAAACAAACCGGCTTGTTTCCATTATGTGAAACTTAAGAGGATGTTGTGGATTTCAGCTTATCCTATATATATATATATATATATATATATATATTTTTTTTTTTTTTTTTTTTTTTTTTTTTTTGTCCCAGGCTCACCAGAAACGTGAACTTAGTGGATTGCAGGCTTAAGTTTACCCTTCTGTCCACCATCCTTCTTTTGAGGATGGGGAAGTACTTGGGAGACGTTTGTTTACCCATGTGGCTGAACCACCCGATTATATCAATGCCACGACATGAAAGCATCCCTCTCCAGCATCAGAACATATATTAAATAGGTCAATAAAGTCAGCTCTACGGGACCATGATATCGCCTTAAACCAGTCATGATCGGAACAACTCTGTTATTCTGAACCAGCTAAAGCCAGTCTATTGCGCTGAGAGTGAATAACAGGAGCCGGAGTGATAATGTAATAATATTTTTCACCATTATTCATTTTAGGGAAAGGACAACTCCATTATTCTATTCCGTACGCGATGGTCAGACGATTTTTTTTTTTCTTTCAGCTGCGTGAGCATAGGGACCCGAGAGTGTTGTTATTGCCACCATCAACTCTCATGATTGGGACAACTCCAGTATTTTATTCCATCTAACGCCGAACAATTTTACTCATCGGAGACTGAGTCATAAGAGCCTGAATATTAATACCACTCATGACATACCCTCTCATGGTCGAGGCAATTTTAGTATTCTGTTCCGGTTAACGCCAAACGATTTAAGTCCGTTGAGTCACAGAAGCCTGAGTGTGTTGGGTTAAAGCTGATGTAGCTTCACAGGCCAGTCATGTGCTGCCACCTGTAAACCATATACTATACTCCCTTCACCATTACTTGGCCCAGAGTCTCGTCCTTCTGTAGGTTATTTTCAAGTGGTTCAGTGGTGGAATAAGGCAAGGCTGTGATTCTACATCTTTTTCATTGCTTTTTAATATTTTCCGAGATGACAATTTTAGACGAAGTTAAAGTGAGAAGAGGTAGACTTTCAGTACATTAATCTACTCCTCTGTCTGTAATCTACATTTATAGAGCACACATACAAATCTCTACCCTGGACCATAGATCTCAGTAGAGCGAACGTAGCCCGTTTAATTCTAATGATGCACTTTACCACATTACAGAATAGACTACAAAAGCAAAGTGTGCGATGTAGAGTGAGAAGATAAAATAAAGCAAATATATCTGGATGTTTTATCTTAGAGGTTTCCACCATACCCACTACATGAGTTACACTTCATGTACACAGTATATTACACAAGTCTTTCCTTTTGAACTCTGATTGCACCTCATTTTCTAAAACTGTGTCTTCTGATAACGCCTGATATTCTAAAACTGTGTCCTCTGATTATGCCTTATATTCTAAGGCTGTGTCTATTGCTTGTGCCGTATATTCTAAAACTGTATCATTTATGGTGGAAAGTGTCAGTGGAGTATGCGGGTAGAAAGACATACTTGAGAACGAAAAAGAACAATTAAAATAGAGAAACCAGGAACCAAGAGCGAGGGGAGGAGTGAAAAGGAGATTGAAATCCTCGCAAAAAGAGTGAAAGAGAAGGCTGAGAAGGTGGAACAACGGTGAGAATGGAAATCAAACTATGAGGAAGAAGTAAACATAGTGTGATGGTGAAAGTTAAGTGTTGAAATGGAGGAAAGAGAGAGTATTTTAGATGGAAGGAGAGAATGAAATATGAATGAGGATTTAACCTTTTCACCGTGTTAATGTCGGTTTGAATGCAGTTTTTCTGAGCTCGGCGGTGACTTTTCCAACCAGAGGAGTTTGACACAGCTTTCACTAACCCCTAACTAGCAAAGTGTTGTCCTATCTGAAACAATCGTAGCAAAAACAGATTTAGTATTAACCTGGGACTGAAGGGGTTATAGAATTTTGTATAACAGGGAGTAATGAGTTAGAGGGTTTGTTCAATAACATGAATTATTAGGGTGAGCTTATAGAGTGAGGGAGGACAGGGAATTAGGAGATTAGACACGAGGTATATGGCATGAAGTTGAAAGGAGTGTGAGTGGTGGGTATGAAGAGTTGTAGTATGAGATGTCTGAGGTGTCAGGGTGTGTGGTGATGGTGGTACTGGAGTGGGGAATGAGGGAGTGTCCTGTTAGGTATGAGGATGTGTAGTATGTTTGGCATGAGATGTCGGGGAATCAGATATGAGCTGTGTGCTGTACGATAGCCCATAAACTTAGGTTATGTAGTGTTAGAGGAATGAAGAAGTATGGCAGAGGCTATGAGGGGAGTAAGATAGTGAGACGGTAAGATAGAGGGGCATGTATGTGGGAGTGCGAGAGTGTGAGTCATGAGGTGTGGGGTGATGTGTGAGTGGGTGTGTGACTGAGTTGTGGTGAGCATGACGTGTGGTATCCATGGAGCTCAGTGCTATCGATTGCCAAAGACCGATATGACGTCCTTGGCATTGGATATTGCGGGAATATTGGTTTGACCTACAATATACACTTGTAATATCCTCATTGCCTGAGATATTACTGCTAGGACAAGTATATGTTTAAAAAGGAGCTTAGCCACTTTACTGAAACAGCAGGCACTGACGAGCCTACACGTGGTGGCGCGATGCACCCTGGGTGGAGCAGCTGCGGCGTCCATCTGGGAGCTAAAACATCTAAAATTTTCCTGCACCTCGCCGTGAGGAGTACTCTAGTCCGTCCCTGGTGAAGGGCTGTCTGCTGCTAGGAGGCATTGGATCCATAGATGGTGTAGATACAGCGCCTTACTTTACCTGTAGAACGACCCTACAGAAACAATTGCTTCCCTGTGGTTGACGAGTCTGCTTAGCTAGACAGACCGGAGTTAAGCAACAACAACGACTACAACAGCAGCAACAGTAAAATCAACAAGTATCCGTAACGGTTGATTGATATGACAGTTTTGTTTTCCGTTATTTTGTACTTGTAATATTTACCGTGACCTGGTTGCTAAGTGTATGGTAGCTGTATGAGTCAAGGGAAGCGTACACTATCTCGTATAAGACATAAAATTAGGGCTGTTTGTAAATACGACGCCTTAACCACTTTATCCCCGTATTAAGATAAAGCGCCGTAATCTTGTTGGCACAGAGCGCTTCGTAGCATATTTTCCGCAACGATTTATTCTGCATATTACACCTTAGTATGGTATATTGCACATGTATTTTTACTATCGACAGAGTTTCATAAGTAGCGTACAAGAGGAAATTAAGGTGCAAGAGACCAAATAAATCGCAGAAGTAGTAGCGTACGAGAGGAAATTAAGGTGCAAGAGGCCAAATAAATCGCAGAGGAAGTAGTGTACAAGAGGAAATTAAGGTGCAAGAGGCCAAATAAATCGCAGAGGAAGAGGCGTTGCGTCCACCAACGAGAATACGACCCTAATAGTTCATAACTCTGATAACGCAGCCTGCTCTAAAGACGTTATATTAAGACATTACTCACGTCAGTTCGTCCTCTGTTTGTAGGATTACCCTCTGAAGAATAAGCTCACAAACATCACTGTAATTATCCCTCTCCATATACCCCTTCTTCCACATTTTTTACTTAACTTGGCTCAGATTCTTGTCCCTGTGCAGTTTATTTTAGGTAGCTGTTCAACTTTTCCATAACACATCTTCGCGAACAGCATCATATTTTAGCGTTAATCTCTCGTTCTAACTCGGCATTCGAGATGGAAAGATGGCAGCTTAGGCCAGGTTAGAGTAAAATGGATATAATTGCCACCATACCCTTATAAGCATTCCCTCACTTACTGGCACCATCCCTTCCGTAGGCTTTTTTCCTGTCTCTCTTTTCATCCCGAAGTGTCTGAATTATTCCCTTTTTGCCTTACTTTGAAATTTTAATCCTCCCAGCGGATAATTACTTGTTCTAATTATTCCGTTGACATATTTGGATAGATCAGGATATATTAGATAAAATATGTTTCTTCAATGTATCCAAATCTGGACATAATCGAGGCATTCCTTTCCCTGACTCCCATACCTTCCTTTATTCTTTTCTTTTAATACACACCTGATGGCATCACACACCTTCACATGTCACCACGCTGGCACTAATACCCACAGTCTATACTAACTACATATTAAGTTTGTCTCATTTAGGACTGGTGTAGTGGTATTATTGGCTGTGATTATATGTCGGTGGGTCATATGAGAGATCGGTTACCTTTAAAGTCTGTTTCAGAAGTATGCAATTCCCTTAAGCTTCCGTGCTCCATTCGGCTTGATCTCCCGTCTTTTCGGTCAGCAGTCTACTAATCTACCACTATCACGAAATCTCTTAAACAGGTCTTACGAGTAGATAATTGGTCGCCCTTCATAAAATGTGTGTGTGTGTGTGTGTGTGTGTGTGTGTGTGTGTGTGTGTGTGTGTGTGTGTGTGTGTTTAAAATTCTGCCCCGAATCCCCTGCCTCTACATTGATAGGACACAGCTTGTCAGAGTGTACCCCCTGAACCACAGAACATAAGTATTTGTTATTGGTGCTGCTGCCTGGCGATTGTATGCAAGGCAGAGAGCACCATGGGAGCGAGAGGCTGAGTGAAGACTATAAACGACCCCCCTGTTCAAAAAGATTATCCTGAGTTGAACAGAAACGTGTGTAGACAGTAATAATGATAAGAAATAATACTATAATAATAATAATAATAATAATAATAATAATAATAAAAACTATATAGGCTACGTCACCAAACTGATGGGGGTAAATTCTGTTCACCACCTCAGCTTCATGAAGGCATTTGATGATCACTCACACACACACACACACACACACACACACACACACACACACACACACACACACACACACACACACACACACACACACACACACACACACACACACACACACACACACACACACACACAAGGATGAAATATGAAAGGTTCCCTTGGGTAGGAGTGATTAATCACCTTCACAGATCATCCTCTAAAATCCGATTTCGTATTCACCCGTGTCTATTTGTTTGTGTACAAGATATCTCAGAAAACTGTAATCGGATTTCAGTGAAATCTGGTGGATGGGCGGCCACTGGGCCAAAGAATAGCTGATTAGCATTTGTAGTGGATCTGGATCCGGATGCAAGAATAACCAGTCATGCATTTTTTTCGGCGTTGGCGGAGGTAAGCACGCTCATAGATTGTGTAACATAGCAAACTAAGACCGTGGAATTAGCTGTGTATGTGAGACTGCAAAAGCATTCCTTTGGTAAGGAAGGGTAAACAATGAATATTATTGGCGCTGGTAGATGTATGCACTCTGTTTTCTAGTTTTATTGTGTTCTTGCTGTCTTCATACGATTTTATATACCTTTGAGAAACCACTGACAATGAAAGGATTAAAGACTATCTCCAGAAGAAGAAAAAAAAATATCAGGTAGCAGGAAGAACAAAACGAATAATATGTCTTCAGACTAAAGAGATGCAAAGTCAGCAGAGAAAAGCCATACTTAGACTTAAAACGAAAAGTAAGGAAAAGAAAAAAAAAAACATTGAGGTCAAACGTTACTCCGTTTTTTCTCATTTTTGCAAGGACCTTTTTTTTTTCTCACTGTGGGTTATTGCGCATTGCGGTAAGAGGCCTGTCGTCTTTGTTGTTGCTTCTAATTATATTGTTTTGTGGTTTTCAGTGTAGTTCGTCGCTCAATGCATTCAGTAAGATGGCGTTCTGCATAATTTGTTTATGATAAAGCCAGTTCATTTTACCTACAGTAGCTTCAGCCGTTCCGTCTGGTGATGTATTTATCGTTTAATTCATACTACCTCCAGACGATTTTATGTGGGTGCAGAGAGACTTCGTAAAGGAAGGGTTAGATGCAACCATCTTCAACCCCCTTAATTGGCTTTTCCGAACTGAATAAAACCATTTGGTGGCAGGAAGAATAAAATGCAGCAAGACATCATCGGATGGAGGGAATTAAGAAACAGTACCTTGAAGTGAATGAGCGAGAAGCAGCATCCATTAACCCTTTCTGAAGTATGACGTCTTTTACATCACCTTGCTCCTAAATTTTATCCAGTTTAGATCGACCTGCCAGGCTGTCATGATGAAGGGGTGGCAGAAATTGATACGGTACTCGAAAGTTCGGTGCTTTCTAAAACAGATTTTAAAATATTGAGTCTCACTTTTAGATTCTTTACTTACCATTCAGTATAAGCCCCCAAACTGGAAGGTATCGCTGATGGCCAAGGAGGAAGGGTACGTAAGAGAAAAGCGATAAACTGATGCATACATGGGGCAAAAATGATCATACTGAGAACAGTTACAAACAGTAAGGAAACATGATACATGATACTACATGAGAAAATTAAAAAATAGATAAATAAATGCAGCCGAAAAACATACGTAACACAAAGTCATCTGAAGTAGTTTAAATATCTTACGTCATTCTTTTCACAAAACTGCACTGGCCGCACGATGGAGGAACTGTTTTATAGAAATCTCCGCCTTTACAATGATGGTTCAATATGATATGATCCGGGTATTGTGAGCATGTTTAGGCGCATAAAAATCTGGAAATATATCCATTTTATACTCTGTTCGCATAAATTGGCCAAAAACTGCCACCTCTCTATTTTAACTGCTGAGCTGTAACAGGAGATTACCTCTTGAATATGCCGATAGTCATGAAGAAGTGCTGTGGAAAGGACGTACAGCCGTCATATTTATTTTTCATCATTATGCTACGGAAAATAAGTAGCAAATGACGAAAATTTCCAACAAGTTAAGGTGAAGATAATACAATAAGCTGATCCTGTTGCCAAGAAGTACCATCCAAGGGGAAAAAAACACTTCTTGCAGACTCGACCTCTGGAGAACGTTCAAAGTTTGGGCATAGATCAGAATATACTGCAATTTAGGCAAAAGAACGGCCTCCCCGCATGCAAACATTCACCTCAATTTCTTACTAAACTAGAGACACTACTTTCCCAGTGGACAGTTTACCGTTTTTTGCTGTTGCTGCGGTTACGTAATGCTTGCTGCTGGAGTCTGTTGAGTTCTCGGAAAAGTGGGGCGTTGTCGGCCGCTGGAGCAAGTGTAGCATTCTCTTTATCTAAGTGGGTTCCCTAACGCCTCTTCTTTACCGGTTTATTGCTGCGTATGACACAGTCCCGGGCAAAAATTCCGTTCCTTCTTCAGACTTTCAGCAACCCATAACACCATATTAATTTGGGTATAGGTGTGTGTACCCTTTACAGTCTGTCTGGTTAGTTAAACAGTCACTTTTAACTATCAAAACTGATGTAATGTAATGAGCCACTAGGGGGATGGAAGAGGAACGGAACTTATGCAGGTAACTGTACCCTCCGGGAAATTAACTGCAAAATGACGAAAATCTTCTCTAAGTTACTGTGGACGAGCCACAACATGTGCTTCTTCAGTGATATATGTTGCGTATTCATATTCCCGTTCAAGCTCCTTACTGTATATAATTTTAATGAATGTATCCGCATAAATATCATGCAAGAGAATATTATCATGCCATGTGAAGAAATATACTGATACGGAAGAGGTTCTAGTGAGCCCCTACGCTGATGAGCATACGGGACCTAAGACTTGTACTGTTCTGAGATAAAGTTCTCAGACATTCCTCTGCCAGCACTGTGTCCTGCCTTCCATATTTCTCTTTCCACCCTTCACGTCATGCGGTTTTCTTTATTCCTACATTTAATTGAATGTTTCATCTCTCTCTCTCTCTCTCTCTCTCTCTCTCTCTCTCTCTCTCTCTCTCTCTCTCTCTCTCTCTCTCTCTCTCTCTCTCTCTCTCTCTCTCTCTCTCTCTCTCTCTCTCTCTCTCTCTCTCTCTCTCTCTCTCTCTCTCTCTCTCTCTCTCTCTCTCTCTCTCTCTCTTTTATATATATCTTTCATTTCCTGCCTACCAAATTCTCCAGCCAAGCGAAACTAACAAGAAACAGTTATCAAGAATATCATGCATTAAAAAAAAAAATGGCATGACCTCCTGTCTTAAAATGCATCAAGTCTACCCGCTACCTACGCAGGGAGCTGACCACCAGTGTCTTGCTCTGCTATGGCTTCTGTCTCGGTGATCAGCATCGGTTGCCGGGCTGTAGAAGGTATCACGTGACTTCGGGTTTTCTACCACCTTGAACTTAGAAGGCTTTCTGTAAAGTCTTCCCAGTGATTTATTTGGCATACCGCTTTCTAGAACCATTCTCTTGGTGATTTGTTTAGTATGTTGCTTTCTAGAACCTTTTCCATAGTTATTTGTTTGGTATACTGCATTCTAAAACCATTTCCTGAAAGGTTTTTTTAAGCATAGTAATTTCTGGAACCATTTGTTGAGTGACTTCTTTACCACACTGCTTTCTAGACCTTTTCCTTGGCCAGTTATTTCGTGTGCTGCAATCTAGAGCCATTTTCTTAGTGATTTGTTGAGAATACTTAGTGAACTTTTAACATTCTGCTTTTAAGAACCGTTGTCCTAGTGACTTGCATTGTATAGTGCACCCCAGTACTCTCTTGTTTATTTTATTTTAGATGTTGACAAAGACTGCACGAATAATATAGAAGAGAATATCAGCGTGTAATGCACAGAAATAAAAAAATATGGAAGAGGTGCTACTGAGTCTCCTAGTCTGACGGAATGCAGACCTTGGTGCTGGTGCTGAAGGGATAACGACGAAGGAGGGGTGGGGAAGGAGGCAGGATTGGGAAAGAATTGGGAGGTAGGATTGCAAGGATATAGGAGTGACGACTGGAAGGAAGAGGGAGTGACGTTTAGAAGGGAGTGGGGGATGCAGGGTTGGGAGGGGGTGAGGGAGGCAGTACTGGGAGGGGATGAGGGAGGCAGGATTGGGAAGGTATGAGGGAGGCAGGATTCGGAAGGGGTGAGGGAGGCAAGATTGGAAGCGAGTGGGAGAGGCAGGGCTGAGAGGGGGTGGGGAGGCAGAGTTGGGAGGGACTGTGGAGGTAGGATTGGGAGGGAGTGTGGAGGCAGGATTGCGAAGGGGTAGAGTGAAGCAAGATTGGGGGGGGAGGGATAAGAGGGGTGAGGCAGAATCGTGAGAGTGGAGATAGGCTGAATTGGGAGGGCGGTGGAAGCTGGAGACAAAGAACAAGTGAGGAGGAGGGTAGGAGAGGGGAGGCTTGCAATGAAAGGGAGAGAGGGTGGGGAGAGGAGAGGCGGAAGACTGAATTAAGGGTGATAAACGCAGAGAGAGACTGGAGGAATGTAAAGTTCTGGTGGAGTGGCAGGTTTTTTTGTCATACCTCTCTCCATAGCTCTTCGCTGCGGTGTTGCATCACACACTTAGCTACCTCTGTTACTCTGGATACTATTTCTGAAGTCTTTGTGGGCTGGCATGCATCACCTGTCCGCGTGCGAGCACACACACACACACACACACACACACACACACACACACACACACACACACACACACACACACACACACACACACACACACACACACACACACACACACACACACACACACACACACACACACACCAGTCACCCCTTTTCTCTCCAACTTTGTATAGCAATGCAGTGGTTTCCAACCTTTTCTAATTCTCGCCCCCCCCCCCTCACTGAATGACAAGTTCCCTGCGACCCCCTTCCTCAAATACTGTATTTTACTGGCATAGTTGGCACATGTCAAAAAATGTCATAGATTCTTAATCATTGAATTTTTTTATATATTCAGATAACTAGATTTCTTATTCATATCTGAAATATTTTCTCCATATTTAGAAATTACTGAATTCCATTATAGTTCATAGTTTTCAAATATAAGTACCCTCTTTATCAAGCCTTCGCGCCCCCCCAGGCAGCCCTTCGTGCCCCCCTAGGGGGGCGCGCCCCACAGGTTGGAAACCACTGCAGTAATGGATATCATCCTTATTCTGTATTTCCCCAAAGCCTACGATCTCCAACCTTTTAAGTGCTCCTTGTGGCTCGAAATGAACTGATCTTCATTTTGCTTCATTAATTTTTATTTATCTGTTTTTTATTTGTTTATTGTGTGTGTGTGTTTTTTTTAGGGGGGGGCGACCTTTATAGGTATCCAGCTTTTTGATCCTCGTGCTTTGCATGAAGAAAAAACGACGGGGAAACGTAAAAGAAAGACAGGTGGTGATGATGAAAGGATTAAAGAGTCCTTGAGGGATAGGGGAGAAGGATGCATAAAGGACGAAACTGGAAGGTGAGGGAAGGAAGAACTGTCGAGAAAGGTAGAAGGGTGGACTGTGCAATGGAAGAGAGGGGAAGGGAGAGACGATGAGAGGAGTAAAGACTTCGAAAGGAAGATGGGGTACATGAAGACACAGACGGATAAATGGAAGTTTGGATTGAGATGGATTCTTCAGATATAAGTTATGAGGGACGCAGGACCAGAAGAAGAAAGGAGAGAGAAATACCTATACAGTGGAAGAGAAATGGAAGTGGGGAAAGGGAAGGATAGCAAGATAGAAAAATGGAAGTGGCGATAGGAAGGGGTCGAGACAGAAAGGGTGCAGAGAATCGAGAAACAGACATCGGCAGAGAAATGGAAGCCAAGAAAGGGAAGGATAAAAATAAGAGAAGTATGTAAAAAGACACAGAAATGGAGGTGAGGGTTTTGGAGGGAATCTGACATAACACGGGTGAAGAGAAAACAAATACATAGGCGCTGACAGAGAAATGAGAGTAAAGAGACAGATAGAAGGGAGAGGGATATGTAATGGCAGACAGAAAAATGGAATTGAGGGTAGGGCGAAGAGAGGTGTGGACATGAGAGTGCAGTGAAGGAGCTTAAGAGGTGGGGGAAGAGGAATGCATAATAAAGGCACAAAGGAATGAAGGTGAGGGAAGAGAGGGATAGAAGCGTAGAAGGGTGAGGGATACATAGAAAAATAGAGAAGAAAAGCAGAAGTAAGGGAAGGGAGGGATAGCAGGAGAAGGGAATGCAAAAATACAGTGAGAGAGAAAGAGAGAGAGAGAGGGAGATGAAGTAGGGAGAAATAGGAAGGGAGATGGGAGAGAAAAACTTGGAAAAAGAAAAATTGAAGCCTGGGAAGCGAGAGACAGAAGGGGAGAGAGAGACGCACAGACAGATATGTAACTGAAAGCAGGGAGAGGAGTGGAGGGGAGGGATCTCTGCATGCAGAGGGGAGGGGAAGAGATGGGAGGAGGAAGGGGAGTGCGTGGAGCGCAGTTCATGAAGACACAAAGAGATTTTAATGTGTGGATGAGCGGGGAGCAGAAACGGAGAAGGGGAGAGGAGAGATGCACACGGACCGAGAGAGAGAGAGAGAGAGAGAGAAGGATGGATGGATGGATAAATGGATCGATATGTAGATAGAAACACACAGACAGATAGCAGACACACAGCGAGACAGAAAAGTGAGGGGAGGGAGGGAGAGGGGCGTGGAGGGGAAACGCAGGGGGAGACTGTATACGGTTGCCTGATACCGCCACTGCCACATCCTGACGGGGGACGGGGTGTTGCTAAGGTGGTGCACTGGAGTGGGGGGCAGGCAGGGAAGGGAAGGCTGCTGTGTCCTTCCTCTAGGTCACACACACACACACACACACACACACACACACACACACACACACACACACACACACACACACACACACACACACACACACACACACACACACACACACACACACACACACACACACACACACACACCTCTCTCTCTCTCTCTCTTTCCTCGATACTTTCACCCGATAAGGTGGTGTGCCTTACGTAACAATCACTGATGTAGGTTCAGGGTGACCTCTAATACATAAACCCAAAACGTGTGCCATATCGCCTAAATTGGTTGATTGGTTAGATAGCAATGTTATCTAGTTTCTAAGACAGTTTAAAAGCAATGATTTGGTGGTAGGTGGCGGTGCACACCATCCACTCACTCGATGTAGTACTGTTCTCGGGTGCCTGCCCTTTCTTCTCTTCCTTCCATCTTTCCTTCCTTCCACTGATGTCCTTCTTTCCTTCATTCTTTCCTCTTCCTTCTGTCTATGAGTGACTCTACAATAAGTGACAAGCCAAATGGTGTCCTGTACACCGGGACACCGTTTACTACGCTGGATGGTAACCATATAACCAAATTATGGCGCCTGGTGGTTTAGTGGGTAATTAAGGCGCTCCAATCGAATAGAGCCGGTGAAGGTTTATATCCAAGGGGTGGTTGGGGTTTATTGGTCACATAATGCCACTCAGGGATAAGTCAGGCTGGTAACTCTTATTTTAAATGTCAGGACCAACTTGCCTAGCCCCCGGCTTCTACGCTCCCCATGAGGTAACACAGGATTAGGTGATGTATGTATGTGATGTTAGTTAGTGATGATGAAGATATAGAGGTAGCGTTAGAAAGTGATGATGGTGATAGAAAAGGGTGGAGGCATTGTGTTTGTTAATAAAGTGGTGATGGAGAGGTAGTGTTATGATGATAGATGAAGGCTATATGGCAGTGCTATGGTGATAGAGAGGGTTGGAGGCTGTATGGCTGTTTATGGTGATGGTGAGGGTTGGAGGTTGTATGGTAATGTTACAGTGCTAGAGAGGGTTGGAGGCTGTATGGCTGTGTTATGGTGTGACTTTATGGTAACATTATGGTGATAGAAAAGATTGGAGGCTAATAATGGCAACGGACACCCTAGATCAACTCTGGGATTGTAGGCGGAGATATAGATGAGTATTTAAGCGATTTTTAAAAAATGTCATACCTCCTCAGATTCAGAGGTTTCGTTGGCTTAGTTGGCCTGGTATTTTCGGTGGCATTAGAGATTTCTTAATGCCTTTTCCTGATCTATTTATTTTGCTTATCGTCATTGTTACAGACCAGGTCGATGTTCGGACTTTGTGAATTAACTGAGAGAGATTCTTAAGAGTAAAATAAATCGCTAAATAAGAGTTGCAACGATGTCTCCTCTGTCGCTAGGCTTTACAATACCTCCTCTTGCTCAGTTATTTTGCATATTATGCCTACATATATCAGTGAATGCCATTGCCACTTATATCCTGTTATACTGACACTGGAGAGAGAGAGAGAGAGAGAGAGAGAGAGAGCTCAGCTGAACATGTATCGGTATGGAAATACCTCCTAGCCCCGTATTCTCAGTGACTATGGAGATTTCGTAATGCCTATTTCTTAGCAGTTCATTTTGCACATTACACATCAGTATCCTCTTGTATGTTTTTATTGCAAATAACGTCAGTATTAAAAGTATATTAGCAAAGAACAAAAGAGAGTGATGGTGTAACAAGCAAAATATATCGTTAAGGAAGAGGTGTTACGAAGCCTCCAATGCCACTGATAACACGAAAACAGCGACAATCAAAACCGAAAACCTGAATCAGCAACTCTCTGGCTATCTTTATGTAAAATCTAATGTCATAAATAAACGCAAAAGAGGAAAGCTGTGGTTCTGTAAATATTGCTCGCCCTTCTGTTGTTTATGTTGTGAGTTACGAGGGGCTGGTTAATTCCGGAGCAGATTCACAAACACACTTACGATCAGTTCCCGTCGTAACTATAACCGCTTTTCTCAGGAAGGGGAGGGGCGGGAGAGTGTAGATATTTCCCGTGTCTCTAGTTCTTCACGTAACAATAAAATCAAGATTACGACGTGGAATCAATCGTATATAAGGTTCGAGAATCTAACCCGTTCCAGGTAGCAAGCATTTAGGGCCCTGTAACACTGAGGGTGGAAACAAACGTATAGCGTAGTATACGCTCTTGGAAATTTCGTAACACCCATGCCTAAGCGATTTATTTAGCACATTATACCACAATATCCTCTTGAATGTTATCGGTGTAAACTGTGTTCCTATTCGAATCATTTCCTACATGAGAATGCTCAGGTGTAATATGCAACATAAACCACTAAGGAAGAGATATTACGACCCTTTTGTGCCACCCAAAGCACTACCTATATTCTAAAGCAAATTTTCCGATCGAGCAGGTCGTGAAAAAACTGGAAGAACACCACCACCCTGTCTCGAAGCATTCCGTTTTACTGTGACGGGTACGCTAACTCCAGAAACCATCGCGCAGGAGGGCTCCGACGATATCCAAAATAACCAGCACAGTTCATACTATCATCTGAATATTTACATGATACCAATACCGATTAGGAAATACCTTGAGCATTCGATATATTGCATCTTCATGAATACATGTTTACGAAAGCAGGGTATAATCATTGGACACAAGCCAAATCCTGCGGTGTCAGCTTGTCTCGTAAGAAGTACGCCTTGATACTTTTTGGAGTAAATGTACATGTCTAACACTGAAAAAAAAAAATGCCCCGAACTTCTTTTTAAAAAGGGAAGGGAGGAAAGGGTGTTGTTCTCCCAAACTGTACCTCAGCCTACTATTTCCAGTAGAACTGTAGGTGGCTTTAGAGATTTAGTTACACTCCTTCCGTTCCAATTTATTTTTTACAAGAAGCCTCAGTAGTGAAGATAATCAAGAAAAACGAGCCTGATATACTAAATAAATAACTGAGGAAGACGTGCTACACAGTCTCCTATCCCTCCTCGAATCCTCATTGCGTAAAGGACCAAACTGGAGACTGGCCTTGAAACTCTCCGTGACTTGCCATAGAGAAAATTTAATTCCCTCAGCCTTGTGACGTGGTTGACTGGTTTATTTTTACCTCCACCACACGATTTCATTTAGTTTGGGAAAAAATCTTACGTACTGAAGTAATTAATGAAGATTGTAACTAACCCTTCCACCCCAAAAAAATCTCCCCATATTTGAATTACATTGTGTGGAAATGGAGAAAATAAAATAGAAGACACATCGTGCAACAAAACGGGTGTAGGACGCTGATATCCACGTCTTGTATAATGCTCTGTGCTTGAGGTGGTAGTCAAGTGGCTGGAGAATTGGTCTGCATTCTGAAGGACACGAGTTCGATCTCAACTTGATCCAGGGAACACTTTGATGAATTGATTTTTCCTGAACCAGACTTTACTAGACCTAACAGCATGTCAGAAAGTACACACACACACACACACACACACACACACACACTACACCGCTTGCTGGTGCAGTGGTAACGCTCTCGCCTAGCATCTGCTAAGACGGGGGTTCGCGCCTTGCTCGGGATGCGAAAAAGTTTCACTGACAAAGCGGGTGGTCACTGTCCTCCTTGAGCAAGAAGATGGGTGTGTGCGTGTGTGAAGGTCAAGGCATTGCGCTTAGATCGGACTATATGAGCTCTCAGCTCTCTTCCGGGAGGGTAAAATGCCGATGATCACAAAACCATCACGTGATCCTGACCGACCCGGTGAATTACCCGGTGAATTATAATTACACACACACACACACACACACTTCCTATTGCCATCACACTCGTCCTCAATGAGACAGCCATGGCATGTATTTAATATGGATGGTGGCTGTTAGTGCTGAAATAGTGACATGTGAAGGTGTGTTACACGTGCGAGGACCTATGGCTCTCAAGGAAAGGGCTGTCTGTCAAGTCCTTGCCCAAGACCTTGAACACTGACTAATAAGTGTAAAGTGAATGTAAGGTAACTGAAATTCTCTCTCTCTCTCTCTCTCTCTCTCTCTCTCTCTCTCTCTCTCTCTCTCTCTCTCTCTCTCTCTCTCCCACGCACAGACACACTCTTAGATAATACTGAGAGAGAGAGAGAGTCATCTGATCACGTGAACGTAGTCACCTTAATCGGCTGAGCGTAGCAACAAACGGGGAAAGCCTAAGCCAGTTCACGTTTTGGGCATTAGGGGAGAAAGAGGGGGGTAACTTCCTGAGAGAGTAAGAGAGAGAGAGAGAGAGGGAGAGGGAAATTCAATTTTTTTTTTTTCCTAGCGCTGGGGACAAGGGTGATAGCTGGGGAGGGAAGGCTAAGTAGTTGTGTGTGTGTGTGTGTGTGTGTGTGTGTGTGTGTGTGTGTGTGTGTGTGTGTGTGTGTGTGCGTAGCTATGGGAGTGCCACATCTGAGGGGAAGATGACATCGAAGGGGTCATGAGAGGAAGGGCATAGATGGGGGAGATTGGGGAGGGGGGAACAGGTGGCAAGTGTAGTAGTCAGTTCGGGTATTAGGTAATATAGTTGGTACTGGGAGGGGACGGGGAAGGGGAAGGTTGTGGGTTGGAGAGGGGGGAGGGGATGAGTAGAGAGCAGAAAAGAGGGAGGGGGAAGGCGGTGGGTTGTAAAGGTAAAAGAAATGGAGAAGAAGGAGGAACGGTGGGTGTGGAGGGGAGATGGGGATGGAGGTAAGGGGAGACGGAAGGAATGGGTGAATGGCAGGGGAAATGGGAGTTCTGTGAGGAGAAAAAAAATAAATGAGTGTATGACTTGAAGTTAAGAATTCATGAATTAGCAGAAAAAATTCTGAAGGAGCTGGGATAGTGAATGAAGAAAAAAGTGGAGTGGTGTGGAGTGGGAGAGAAGATAGGAGAGATAAGGTGCACTAGGTGGTAAGAGAGAGGGAGGGATGATGAGGGAGGAGGGGTGTGTGGTTTTGGATGCGACTGATGACATGGAGAGTGGGGTGATGTGGAGTGAGGGAGAGGGTAATTCTGGAGTGCAGGGAGAGAGGGTGGGGGAAGGGGTTTGGAAGGGTGGGGAGGCTGAGGTGCCGGGGGGAGGGGTTCTAGAGGACAAAGAGGGAAGGACGAGGGGGGTTGGAGCTTTCTGGAGAGGTGTAGGGAGGAGTGGGGGTTGTGGAGGGCGAGGAGAGGGGGTAAGGTGGGGTTGATTGGTATTGGAGGGTAGGGAGGGAAGGATTAGATAGGTTTCTCGCTGGAGGGGAGGGGAGCCTAGGCGAGGCGGTGGGGGTCGGGGATGGTTGGAGGGGGGGGAGCACAACATGTATATACCCACCTGCGTCCAACCTCAGAACCAGAAAGCGTCTAGCCGTGGAAGCGAGCACTACGCTCTACACAGTGCCTTACCACATCACACTCGCTCTCTTTTATGCGTGTGTTTACTCAGTGACAACTCAAACAGCTTTATTTTTCCCACTTAAAAAGTAAATTGGGACTGAAATAGACCCGCTCGGTGCTTTGGAAATACTGGAAAAGGAATCAGACAGTGGAAGTTTCCGTTGTGGGAAAGGAAGGCGAGTGTGTGCACATCAATGCCTCCCAGAAAGATCTCAACTGTTCTGAAGCCAGTGTCGCTGTCCAACAACGCAATGCTTTACACTTCCGTCGACAACTACTACCACAGCGAACTCGACGACAACAGGTGAGACAAAGAATGGCAATGGACACAAATTAAGCGAAAGATCAAACAAAGCGATGCTAAACAGAGTCGCAACAGCTGAGCGGCACTGGTAGTAGAAAGTAACAGGAGCTAAGCTGTATCAGGCTCGCTCTCATTATGATATATAAACTAGGTATCCAGATGTAATAACAAATACTCTAACACTCATCCCGTACAGGTTCGGCGCAGTCATTCTACTCTTAGTTTTTGCAATTTTCTAGTACAGAACTGTTCAAATTTACAAGGGGGGAAATGATTGCTTTGTTTATGAAAAGTTCAATATGTCAAGGGGAATCCACATGGCACTGATTCATGTGGAGGTTCAGTTACTAATGCATCATATGGTCATGTTTACTGGTGGTTGTGGCTGTATACGTGGCTTATGCAATATTTGTTGTGTTTTTGTATTCCATGGCAGCGAGGATCAGAGTGGTGGTGAGTCTGGCGAGGCTGTATCATATGACTAGTGGGAAGCGGGGAGGCCACACAGGTGAAAGTAACTCTTGCGATATACGTGTCTTGCGCAGCACAGTGGAAGCTCCATTGTCTGAAAATCTGGGCAACTGTGACATATTGTTTTCTTTCCTCGGCTTATACCTGACGATGTACATTTCAGATTAAATTAACATAGCAGTGGTTCTCACTGACATAATGAACCTGACAACCAGTCCTTTAAACTACACAAGCTTTTGGAGGTAGATTATGTTGCCTAGGATCAAATGTCAGGTAACTGGAAGTAAGGGATGTGGCTTCAAAATTATCATGTTGTAAGGTAGACTAAAGGCATATACCGTACAAGTTTTAATAAAAATTATCTCCATAATTTAAAGCCACGCTTTTTTTTTTTTTTTAATCAAAAATGATGTTTAAACTTCTATATTTATGCTTACAGGCATAATTACCTACGTTTGCAAAGTGGAATAAGCAATTCCTAAATACTGGGGTATATAAACACCTACATTTGGAGTTACGATAAAGTCGGAATATTTTCGTGAAACTACTTCAACAGTATTCAGTTAGTCTTTTGGCTTGGAGGTCTAGTGTGTGGCTTGGAGGTCTAGTGTGTACCTGCGCTTCCATGCCATGGGAAAAAAAACAAGAAAAAAAGAAAAACATGCTAATTTCCAGTGAACATAAAACATAACGTATTTAGCTCCTATGAAAGTTAGTATATAACTGTGGTATCTGATATACCCAGGGACGGAATGTGAAGCTTGCTCTGTGTAGTTCATTTCTTAAAGATGTCATACTGAAGGACAGGACTAGGAAGCTTCACTCCACCCACACACATGACACAGCACTGCAAGTCCTCATAAGGCATACCACACCACACCCATACTGATGTCAGGGTTGAGAGATGGTGGGAAAACACTTATATTATGTCTTAATTTCAAAATCCATAATATTAAAATGGAAGAATTATACACATATATGGGCAGTATCTTCTAATAAACACGCTTCTGATAAAAAATTGGCAATAAAAGATTACTGAGTGGACTTTTGGGTGGAAATCCTCCTCAGTCTGATGTCTTCAGAACTTACATCTCGGAATGATTTACCTTGAGCATTATTTTGTATTACTTGTCGGTACTAAAAATATATATTAACATCTGAGCTAATATTAAGTACTGCATGGTATATTTTCATGACTAGTGGGTATAAACAGTACCGGTAACTGATGCAACGATGAAAATAGTGATATGCATGTAATTGTCAGCTCATCTTTTAGAAACAGCGGAAATGTAATATAGGCTACGGTAATAAAGGTACTAGCATAATATTTTTCCTTTTTCTGTTTTAGAGATCGATATTATTTGAGCCGTGTAATGAAAGACACTCTGCTTTAATTCCAGCCTCTGCCTAATAAATACTGTCATGTTTGCATATTTTCTCGTAATGAATTTCCCTTTCATGACTGGGGCAAATCTAGCATCCCATTGCACCTAGCTAACACTAGACGATTATCCTCAGCTGAGCGAGTTGTTGGAGCCCAAGGGAGTTACCAAGTTGTCTTAAAACACCAACTTATATCTAATTAAAATAACTACTTCATTTTTACAGCAGGATAAGGCGGTATGACTGAGGAAATCACAGACAACGTGCAGTATATTGTGCTATTAGATTTTCCTTTCGTTTATTTTTAGACACAAATCTTGGTGTGGGTTCTTCGCATTCTCTGGCACTGGTACAACTTTTACTGATTTTGTGTATATTTTTATCCCTTTCAGCAGCGTGAGGATGAACAAAACTGAGGAACTGTCAGACTTCTCCTCTCAGTCCATCCTCTGTGCGATGGACCGTTTCGTCAAGGCTGTCAACAACATGAACGAGACGGTCATGGTGCCATGCAGGTACGTCAACCTCTCTCTCACAGGCAGTTGGCTTGCTCAGTTAGGGGGGAACAAAAGAAAGTTTAGTATTTAATGGGTTGCCTTGATCGTAGGGAACTTGGTATAAACGTTTGATATTGTAGATCTTGAGCATCACAATAGTTATCATTTGCCAGCCATCATCATTAAGGTTATTATTATTTACCATTCCCATGAATCATCCTAGTAAGTCATCACCATTCATTCATTACTTTTCATTATCATCACAGCTTGCAGGATTATGACTTAGTGGTGGTCTTGTGTGTTGTCAACAGATTGCTGGATGTCCACGTTGACACAACAGCTGTAACCACACAGAAAGTTCCTACCCTCCTGCGTGGTGGCAACAACCCCTACAACTTGTACAACGTTCTCAACTCCGTCAAGAACGACCTTATCTGGGGTCCCACCTCCAACGACGACGATGACAACGAGAACCGCACTAGCAGCAGTAGCAGTGGGGCGTCTCCTCTGATGAACAATACAAAGTGGTCGGAGCCTTCACCAGTGTCCACCCCGTCAGGCAGCACAGTTAAAGGCCACTTCCGACGACAGAGCACTTTGTCCACGATTTCCATGTCCTCAAATGCTTCTGATGGAGACAGTGAGGGAGGGTGTGATGTCAGCGAGGGTGGAGACTCCGGTGTGGACGGCGAGGAGGGTCAAGAGATGAGTGCCAACGTGATGGACTCCCTCAGAACACACCTGGTTGGGCTCCACGTGTGCCTCAACAACCTCACTGACACGGCCACCTACATCACCGACCGCTACCAGGAGGAGGTCAACGTTTAAGCACCTACCCCCTCTCTCTCAGGAACTCTCAGTGAACCTTCATTGTTCACCTGGGGAGCAAATCAGGGTCGAATTCTGATGGACCTAGGAGACGATTATCACCTCACAGACTGCAAAATAACATGTAAGAATAGTAGGTGTTATGTACAGAATTATATATACAGAAATAAGCTGGTCAGGAAGATGTGTTGGGGAGTCTCCTTGGCCTAAGAGAATACGAACCTTTGTTACCTGCCGTTAATAAGACTCTGGTACATGGTAGGATTTTGCCATATAGACTCCCACCCCTTAAAGGACCCATATGGAATAGGATCCCTTCCTTAGTAGATCCCTGCATATATTCTGCGCATCCTGTGGTATATATTATCTATGTTATTAAAAAAATGGATGCTGGAGCAGGCTCGCCAGATAAATGTTTTGCATCCCTGTCGTTTTGTGGTGCAGGGGACAGCAAAAATATAATAAGAGGGGGCCGGTCCCCTTCCTTAGTCTGTGATAGTGCGCATGTGATCCTCCGCCACCCTAACCTCACACACTGTATCCTCAAAATTCTTCCCCTCCGTCCTTAAGGATCCTTAACCTCCATCCTCAGAATCCTTACCCTTCCTCCTAAGAAAACTCTTAACCTTACATTATCACCCAAATCCTCCTTCATCCTTTCCCTCTTACTGCTATTACTTCCTCATTGGTTATGCCATGCATCTCAGGCCTTACCATCTCTTTCCAATTCAACCATAATGTTTTTCCTTACGCACCTCCTTTCTCATTATTATTCTTTATTATACACTTTTCCTTCACGTCTTTCTGTCAAGTCAGTGGAAGCACGAAGCCAGCTAGTCTGATAATATTCTCTTTTGTATATATGGAGTTTCTACTTACGCGTAGTGAGGAGGTGTTGCTGTATAGATACCAATGCCCAATTTTTCCCCTTTCCCCAGCCTTCCCTTTACTCTCCTCCCCTTCCCTTACCTCTCCTGGCGTTCCTTATCCTCCTCTCCTCTCCTTACCCCTCCTCTCCTCCCCTCCCTGCCCCTCCCATTTTCCCTCTCCTCAGCACCCCTTCCCTCCTCATATTCTTGGACCAATGACTTGAATGTAACTTGTATGGATGAGCACTGACGAGTGTGAGGGAGAATTAACATCTCCACCCCCCCCCCTCCCCCTTGTTCACACACTCTCTTGGATTTATTTTCACTTTCCCTTAAGCTCACTGTTCACTCTCCACTTATTTCTCTCACTCACTCTTAGACTCCTACACTTACTCTCCCTCACTCTCTCAGCCACAAACCAAAGCGCACAAACTTATTTTTGCGCACCTGTGTTTTTTTGGGAAATGATCATTACATAATTTGGTGGTATAGATGGATAATATTTTGTATGGTCGTTTTAAGTTGTTCGATATATATATATATGATTAAACTGTTTTGTAGATCAGATGGTTTTATTCATCACTGGTTGTTCCTTGAGGAGATCGCCAGTTGTTTTGTTGTTGCACGTTAGTAATGATAGTGAAAAAATGAGTAGTGCAGTTTGAATGTTGTAAATGGTTAACACTATCCCATACATTATACATATTTTACAGGCCCATACTTTAGTCCTAGACTTTCAAATATCCAGGTATTGGAGATAGGAACTCTGTATTTTTCATATTTGCTTAACAAACTATTCAAGACAAATGCTTGTCTAACAATACACACACACACATTCCAATGAAACGCTTGACGAAAACACTCATACAGTTATGATTATTTATTATTATTATTTTTTTTTTTTTTAGGATAATAGTAACATACCGTACTTTTGGTTGAGGGTAAGAAATACTAGGGGGATGTGGAGGGAAACACGAGTTTGGGACAAGACTTTATTCCTCACTATGTTCGCCACTGAGATCAACTGCTCGGCCAGACAGACTGGAGCTGATCAACAACAACATAGCATACCTCACTTCAGTAACTCCAACACTGCACGTCAATTTGTTATTGTGAGTGAATGACTGGGTTGAGGTGGAATGACTGGAGCATGGACGCAAGATGCACTTATGCTGATTTAAGATGAGAGTGACCAGCCTCCCTCATCCCTGAGTGGCATTATGTATGCAATAAACCCCAACCACTCCTTGGATATAAACTTACACAGGCCCAACCTGATTGGAACGCCTTAATTACCCACGAACCACTAGGCGCCATAATTTGGTCATATGGTTACCACTCAGCGTAGTAAATGGTTTCCTGGTGTACACACAGCAAAAAAAACTTTCGTTACAGGGGGGTCCGATATGTTTCATACTGAACAACCTGGCTGTCTCGCTAGGGTTGGTAAGCCTGACAGTGGGTGAGTTGCCAAATAGGACGAGGTAGAAATATGCATGGGAGAAGCAATGGATATAGGTTATAATAAATATGCAACAAACACACGCAGGGATACCAATGGAGGAGGCTGTTATCAAAACCCTTCATTCGTGTGTCATTTTATATCGCGCAGAAGGTGTAACGATAGTTTTTTTTTTGTGTGTACATTTACTACGCTTGGTGGAAAATACAGAGCCTTTCAGAAGACCCCCACACAGCGGTGCCTTGTAATGTGCACGGTCGAAAATCATGGACAACAGTACATTAAATATTTCATCACTTCTTGGCTAATCTTCCTGCTCTGAGACTTTTTAACTTCTCTGCTCATTGACGAAACTTTCAAGATGTAACAAGGATGAAAATAACATTCCGGTAGTTGGAAAAGTAGACGCAGTGTAACATTAGGATAACGTATGTTCCCTAACTGAACATACCAGTAGCTCTCGAGTAGAGATCCTACTTTCGGTCGCTCTGTCTGCTCGTATCAGTCAGTAAGCTCCGAAGTTGCCGTCTTAGAGTTCATCCACGGTGGCTGCTTGGAAAACTTGTTCAGATCTCTCATATAGTTTACCACCACTAACCGCCAGTCGATTATACGCTCCTTGAACTCAGCTTTATCCCCTTCTATTCGAGTAAGTATTGTAAATTTCATTTTTTACCACGAGACATTTTAATTCATCTCTTGGAGAGACTTTTCGAACAGGTGTTAGATACAGGCTTCATTGATCCTTTCACTACCACCAGGGGTCTTCCCCACGATTGATGAGATCGTCTGAAGGTAGCAAAAATGAACAAAAGAAAGATGTCACCTTTTTTTTCTTTATGGAAAAAAAAGTTAAAAGCTTTCATTTTGGAAAGTTTTCTGCAGACTGATAATGTAGCGTGATCTTAGAAAGATTAAGAAAGACAGTCGTATTAAAAGGGATGAAAGAGATATTGTTTACTGCAAGCTGGTCACGACGAATGATTCCCCCAAAATTATATAAGATTCATTTGACTGAAGCAAGAAAATACTAAGCCATCGTCCTGGAGGGATTAAACCGCTCTACCTCGTAGTTGCCTCTTCTCAATCTGCCGAAACAAGTGCAGTTTCGCAGAAGTATTAGATACATGTGGCATCATATGGAGCTTCGTAAAAGTGAACCACCATATGAGGCATTGAGAGTAAAGCACCTACTTTCCGAAAATCCTTAACGAGTGACATGATGACAGCCGCTTCCCAAAAGAAAGCTTAGGATTAACGCCTATCGACTGCAAGAGAGTCATGAAAACAGTTTTATCAAGTTAAAATCTTCCCCAAGAATACAATCATCAACTTTGCCTCTTCACACCACTGAGAAGGCTGTAGTCTCTAGCCATCGCCAGACGTTTTTGTTCTCACTTCGTCGTAGGAGCTTGAATGTTACTACTGATACCATTAACCCTCTAGTGGTTATGGCATGTATAGTATTTTATTGTAGCTAAAGCCTGGTGATTTTATTCAGCTGAATAAGTCATAAGAGCTTGAGTGTTGATATTGATACCATTCACCCGTTCATGGTTGGAACAGGTCTAGCATTTCATTCCATCTAACACCAGGCGATTATATTCAGCTAACAGTAAATCATAGGCGACTTAGTGTTAACCCCATCACTGCCATCACGTTTTATTCCGGGTAATTCTTGCTAATAATAGACGATTTTATTCACTTTAAGATTGATCTCCATTACAGTGTGTTTGTTTTTACCTGACAAAGATTCCAAGCTCCTTTCAGCCTGGTTGATGGCCAGGTGCTGTAAGATTGGAATGTTGATTTAACAAGAAACCAGAGAGATTCATTCGTACAGTGCCTTATAGCTAGGACTCATTGAAATACATCCGATCACTTCAAAGCACTGAAGTTATGAGAGTGGCCCAGTTCTGTCAGATGAAAACAAACTTACTATGGTGAAGGGGGTTAAGAAAAGCTGTATATAACCCAGCCTGTTCAAAAAAGTCCAACCTAAGCTGAATGAAATCGACTAATATAAAAAAGAATCTGCAAAAAATACCCACCCAGTTCAAGAGCTCCATCCCAACCTAAGTAAAATCGTCTGGTGCCAGGAAGAATGAATTAACAAATGCGCCAATGGACTGAAGTGTTTGAAGTGAACGGGGTGTAGCTGGTTACATGACGGACATCACATACACACTGTCAGAGAAGGCTGAGGGCTCACTCTTTTCCGGCCAGACATCAAGGACTCATTTAGTCTCTCTCTCTCTCTCTCTCTCTCTCTCTCTCTCTCTCTCTCTCTCTCTGTTTATGTATGTATAGGTAGAGATATATCGATATATAGCGGTACAGATTTTTTTTTAACTTCATTTCAATTCCGTGACCACTTTCCTTCCGTTTCATGTGTTTGTTGGTCAGAAAATGTACCGGTAACAAATATGACATAAATGGAATGAATTCGAAATAAATATAACAAGTACGTTACACATGTAGCCTAACAAAGATAAAAAAAAATAAGTACGGTATAATTGTAATAATTTAATAAGTACGATATAAACGTAAATAGGACGGTATAAATTTAGCAAACAGCGTAAAAACAGGTCAATAGCGGCCAGAGAGCAGCAACTCCACGCCCAAGCTTTGACCGATACTCGTGACCTTCACCATTGCTCGACCTGCACCAAAATCGAATTAATTCTTCCTAAACCTACACACAATGTATGTGCCAATTTTGATCTAAACTGGATCAGGCATTCATGAAATATTTTTGTAACATACATGCATGCGTAATACATACATGCATATGAATGTATGTACCTGCCTACCCGCCTCCATACAAACATACATAGGGACTCGATCACATCATTTTCTCCTTCAGCGTCTCTAATGAGTTTCCTAGACGTGTTGGATGCTTTCCTTCTCAGTCAGGCTGCATGTGGCTGTAAACATCGTGAGGGAGCTGGGGTGACGTGACCTGGAAGAGCCACCTGTGCAGGATGTGGTGAGTGTGTGTATCTAAAGCCTGGGTATGGGGCTGTTTCTGGGCCTGCCTTACTCCGACAGAGTTGCACAGAAAGACCCAAGTTTTTGCCCGGTTCTCACGTGTTCATCTAATTAACAGTCAATTTTTAGGAGATATAATGGCCTGGGAGGTATTTCTTGGTTTTATTTGAGTGATTTTACCCAGCACTGCCCTTCTATTTACTATCAGTGTCTTATCCTCGTAATGAACAAAACATAAAACAATGACAAAATACAGATCTAAGTGACGGCCTTCCTGCGGCATACTCATAATGCAAATGTTATTAAAGTCAGCAATTTAAGTTATTTTGTCTGTAGTTGCCTCACACAGACGCAGATTTCGAGGTTAACTCTCACGGCAGCGCTACTTAACCCCTTCAAACTTACGACACTTTTTTTCTCTTTCTCAATCTTGTTATCTCTAGACGATTTTTTTTTTTTCAGTTAAAAGAAAACCTTTAGTAGTGAAAGGGTTAATGAAGGATATGTCTAACTCCTCCAGTTCTAAGTGTCTATCCAAAGCTGAGCAAAATCGCCTTGTGACTTTATTGTAAATTACTTCGTCATCGGAGGAGTGATTAACATATATATATATATATATATATATATATATATATATATATATATATATATAGAGAGAGAGAGAGAGAGAGAGAGAGAGAGAGAGACTATATATATACTTCGCTGGTTGTGGAAGATCTGAAAGGACGGGTTTTGTACTCAGTCATTGTCCTCCTCATGACTTTGGAAGAATTTTTAAGTTATAGATTTACTCGTTTTTTTTTTTTTCAGTACCATTAAAGAGTGGCCCTCAGTAAGGTCTGCAGTACTCTTATGACCGGTCCTTCCTCCTTGCTTTGACTGTGTACCTTTTCCAAATGATGTAGCGGTAATCAGTGGTTCCCAACTCCTTTGTGAGTTGGTTGATGTTGACAGCAACTTAAGCTAGCATCTCTCCAGAAAATGGCCTCTCATGAAGGATTCCAAATAGTATGAAGAGCTTCCCATACTCAGCCTCTCTGCAGCACGTTTCCATTCATCCAGTGAGTATTATATCCTCTTTCAGTCCGATGATGTACTTTTCATTTTATTCCTGCTATTTACAGACGGCTTCATTCACCTAAAGTTAGACATTTCGAAAGGAAGGGGACGCATGGATCATTTATTAATCCCGTGCCATCATGGACTTCTCGGTATCAAGATAAATATAGAAATCTATCGTCGTAGTGAAGAATTTACTCTTAGAGCACCAGGACAAGCCGGTTTCAAAGTGACACGAGCGCACACCTGCCCGTCTATCACCCACATACGAACCCTCCCGGAAACAGAAGTATAGGTAGATAGAGTCGAGACCTTGGGTGGAGTATGGCCGGAAGAGGAGACTGAGGGGCTTGGACGGGAGGCGGAGGGAGGGACGGGGAGAGGAGAGTGGGTAGGAGAGGTGAGGAATGTGAGGGGTGGGGAGAGCGAAATTACCAGCTGGGGAGAGAAGAGTGGGTAGGAGAGGAATGAGGAATGGGCAAGGGAATAAGTGGGTAGAGAAGAGTAGGTAGGTGGTTAGAGAATAGTCACATGGGGAATGAAGGGAGGAGAGAGGAAAGTAGGTAAGTGTAAGGTGAAGTAAGGGAAGAGATTGGTGGATAGGTGGGCTAGAGGAGAGGAGATTGGGTATGTGGGTGAGTGGAGGGGAATGTGGGTAGATGTAGGGTGAGGGTAGGGGAGAGTGGGTGGATGTGGGGTGAGGAGAAGGGGGAGAGTGGGTAGTTTAAGACAGGAGAGTAGGTTGGTGAGCAGGGCAGGAGGGTGTGGTTCAGATTTAGCTCTTACCCTGGCAACATCACCGAGGGAAGCTGCAGGTCACTGATTCCATGGGCGTCGATAACCATGCCAGGACCAAGCGATATTCACCAACAACCTTACAGTTAATTTCCTCTTGTAACTGTATTTTTTTTTCTTTTTCGGGAAAGACATGAAAAGCGTCAGAGCCGAACCGTAATACACAAGGGGTTTATTCACACACACACACACACACACACACACACACACACACACATATACACACACAAAATCCTAGTTACGGGAGACAGCTGCTCGCAAGTTTGTTAGAAAATCCGGGCTCAGGTCAGCGTTCCTTTGCCAGCAACCCGGAGGGGAGATAACTTGTTTCTAACTGGGGGCTCTTGGGCAGGTCTGTCACGCCTCCTTTTCTTTTATTTCATTTTAAAAGATGCTGAATCGCTAGGTCAAAAGGACAAACATGGCTTTATTAAATAGTTAGAAATTTACTACATGGAAGCAAAAGGTATTGCACAGATAGAAGAGAGGTTCAGTCCGTGGTTTGTGTGTGTGTGTGTGTGTGTGTGTGTGTGTGTGTGTGTGTGTGTGTGTGTGTGTGTGTGTGTGTGTGTTGACAGTCCTAGCTACTGGAAAAAAGAAGAGTTTGTGGCTACAGGTAGGGAAGCAAGAACTATCACAGGTACTCGTTTGCTGTCCTGCATGAAAGGTGCACAGACTATGCGAGCAGACGCTGAAGTGTAAGAGCTGCAGCTTGTATGATGCAGGATGAGTACCAATTGCGCTGTGTTATATTTCAAGACTGGAGTAAAATCTAGAAATATTAGATGATGAGAAGGAGCTGCACAATTAACAACGATACAAAATAATAAATAATACATTAGGCAGATAATAAGGGATCTGCTGAGACGGTGAGTACAAGTTGCTAAGCAGGAGCAGTCGGCTGAACATATGCAGAGATCTGCAATACTCCACTCTAAGAAAAAATATCGCAATTCGAAATCATTAATCTGAACTTTCAATTAACAACAAAAATTTCCATAAAGAAAATCACCGAGAGATTTAGTCATTGTGTCCCTAATACTGAAAAAAAAAAAAAAAGTGGAGAAAAGACTTTGTGGAAAGTTATCACCATCTGAAATCATTAACCTGAACTGTCGATAAACATGAAATAAAGACAATAAAGGAAAAACACCAAGAAATGTAGTCACTGTGTCTTTGATGTTTGGAAAAAAGAAGGCAAAGACACAATCATGAACTTAATATCTGTAAGAGAGATATGAAGAAACGCCTTAGTCTGGTTTCATATAAAAGACATACCATCAACATTACAAAACTGAACATAACGTGAAGCTGCAATAGTGAACGGAAGTACTCAAAATGGAGCCCAAGAGTGCGGTGCCAAGATCCCCCTTAGCAACAGCAGGGTGAAGGATAAAGTCATGTAGGTGGAGAGGGAGGGGGAGGGGTGTTGCAGGCAGGGTCCGTCTCCACCCGCCGGGACATTATGTAACCCACGAGTACTTGAGGCCCATGACAGTGCTGCATATAGCCTTCGCACACAGCCCTGGTCTGGCTGCGTCTCGTGATTCCTTTTCCTTCACGAGATATCTTACGAGTACACATTATACCCAAATGGTCTCTCGTGGAGTGTTTATTTTTATTATATTTATTCTTTTTTCTCGTACCCAGCCCTTGTCTAGTTGAGTGTGGAGATTTCGTGACCCCTCTTTTTATTTTGCACATTAAACCACAACGGTCTCCTGAGTGGTATTTATATCTCTCATTATTGATATAGTTTTGCATCGATGATATGCATGAGGGTAATAAGTTTACATTCGCAGATAACATCGCTAAGGAAGAGCTGCTACGACACTTCCAAAGCCACTTAGTTAAGTTTAGAGATTTCGCAACACCATTTCCTTAGCGATTTATATTGCCTCATTCACCTTAACCCCTTCAGTCCAGATTTTGCTTAGCTTTGAAAGATTTGCAGCCTCGTGTCGGTGTTAGTGAGGGCTGTAATCCACTCCCTATGGTTCGATATGTGTCTCTTAGATTTAGATTATCTGTGAAAAACAAAAACAAAATGGAAAATGACGCCACCGAACTGAATGTGGTTAATTTCTTCTGACGCAATTTGTATCGATATCAGAGAGAGAGAGAGAGAGAGAGAGAGAGAGAGAGAGAGAGAGAGAGAGAGAGAGAGAGAGAGAGAGAGAGAGAGAGAGAGAGAGAGAGAGAGAGAGAGAGAGTTTGCCAACCAGATCACAGCCGTCAGTTCTTCTCACTGGTATAGGAATATGTAACCTTGCATATTACGCTTTATTGTGTTTTTACATGTTATTTGTGTCTTTTTAATGTCGGCATAGTTTGCGTGAATGACATACATGAGGATTACTAAGGCGTAGCGTGCAGAATAAATCGCTGAAAATGAGCGTAACATCCAATATCAACAAAAATATGATCCATCCTCAGCCTTGTTCTCGCTGGCATAGGAGCCTTAACATCTTTCCCTCTGCGATTTATTTTGCATATTCCACATAAAGTTGTCTTGTACTTTTTTCATGTAATGTCGATATGAAAAAGATATCCATAGAATACGAGCTAAAAATAAAGCGTAATATCCAAAGCATATCGCTAATGAAGAAATGAATGTGCCAATGATATTACAGCACATTATAAGCAAAAATCAAAGCTACACGAGAAATGACACCTTGTTTACTTAAGGCAAGTTGTGTCAGCGTCTGCCAACAGCAAAAGCTAATGTAATTTCTTTCACTGGAAATAAAATACAGTACGATGAAAAGGGCAGAATGAAGATTAGTGGTACTCATCTGTGAAAATATAACACAATATTCAAGGCAGACTTGTATTATTCCCAGCTGCTTCATTTTTAGCTACATCAAGACACGGTGATCAAAGTTAAAGGTCAAAGGTGATGATATATATAGTCTGTGGTGTTTAAGTCCACTGGAAACGTGTTATATTCTTCCTGGATATAATTTGGACGAGGATCGTAATTATATCATAAGATTTGTGCTTAAGTGCTTTACAGTTATCAGGGTTGCTGACCTATATTTCCCGCTAGCAGAGTTTGATGTTGTCGGTCATCTTCCCGTTATCCTCTTCACCACAAGAAAGTATTTAATATTTCATTCTTCCTGTCGAGAGGCGATGTTGCTACGTTTCAGGGGTAATGAAGTCAATAGCGTGACCCCTCCAGTTGAAAAATCTTGTTCTTAGGTAAATACAGTCGTCTTAAAGCAGTGGAAGTATACTGGAAAAATTCGCCAAAGGATTAAAGGAAATAGAGCTGCTTTGATCTTGGATAGTCACGATCTAGTATTAAAGGTTTCGGAATAATTTTGGTTCGTGTTGGCGAGCGTATTAGAGCACAGGTGACACATTAATCTGCCTGTTGTATATATAGCGGTGAGCGGTGGCGGAGGCAGCGGTGGCGGGATGGTGGGTTTAATCTGGCAATAGTTAGGTGAGGGAGCAGCGGCTATTATCCTAAATTTTTATATATTCTTTATTAAATTTACGTATACTTTAAAAGTGTACCTATCTATCCAGCGATATATAGATTGATAGGGTGTTCTGGAAGGAGTGGGCATAAAACTAGGAGATTATAGATAAGGGAATTCTAAGGAAGAAATGCTGTCAACATGAGTCCAAATCACAGCCTTTACGGAGCGACAGTTACTGATGACCGTATGGGGGAATATGGTCTCCCTCATAATTCACCCATAAGGTCATCAATATCCGTAGCTCCGTAACGGTTGAGGCTTGGACCAGTGTTGATATAGTATTTTTTATTTATAATTCTCTCATCTATCGTTTCCCATTGTTATGCCGTGTCCTCCTGGGACACCCTGTATCCATATATATAAGAAAGAGAGAGAGAGAGAGAGAGAGAGAGAAACAGACAGACAGACAGACAGAGACAGAGACAGACAGAGACAGACAGACAGACAGACAGATTAGATAGATAGGTAGATAAATATGTGTGTGTGTGTGTGTGTGTGTGTGTGTGTGTGTGTGTGTGTGTGTGTGTGTGTGTTTCATAGCGACGGTTAAAAGAGTGAGGGATCAATAGGATGAATTCCCTCTTCTCTCCCATTCCCTCCTCCCCCAAATCTCTCAAAGATGCAGTACAGATAAATTACGTTACTAATAATTCCTAAACAAGACTCTGCTCCGTAAAGGGTTTCCTAAAGGAATATGCTATAACCTTGTCTTTGGACAGAGTGTGGATTTCACTATTTGTCGTGTTGTCTCAGCTCACCCACCCCACCCTCCCCCGGACATAAATCATGGATGCGGCCTTGATTCACAGACTCAGATTCCTCCAAGTATTTATATAGAAAGATTTCGAAGCTTGCATTAAAATACGCAGATGTAATTACCGTACTCAGGCAAGCCTCTGCAGCTCAGTATAAATGGCCAAGCCTTACATAACTCCTTGAAATGAGAAAATAATCAGGTCTGCTTCCATCTGCCTCGTTTTATTCTTGACATTCAGAGACCCAGTGCCCTTCATCAGTGTGAATAACATGCAGCATTATAACATAACCTTAACCTTAACTCGTTACAGGAAGAACAGATTGCTGCTACTACCAGAACTTTTACTACTACTACTACTGATAATACTAATACTAATACTGATACTAATACTACTAATACTAATACTGCTACTACTACTACTGCTGCTAAGTAGTAGTAGTATTTATTGTTGTAGTTTTTGTTGTTGTTGTTGTTGCTGCTGCTGTTGCTGTTGTTGTTGTTATAGCCCCAAGTTCATCCGAATCGTAAACTCGGTGGGCTGCAGGCCTAAACTGTTCTTGTGCAGTTCACTTTCCTCTTTTCGGGTGATAAGGAAGTTGTTCAAGGACATTTGTATATACAGGCAGTTGATCGACCTGGCTATATCGGTGCCACCACATGAAGGCATCCCTCTACAACAGATTAAACCTTATATATAAAATCCCCTCACTACGATGTCATCTTTACATTTTATTCTTGCAAGTTCCAAACGAATTATTTCACTTACGGCAAATTTTTCAGAAAGGAATAGGCAAAATAAGTCGCTTAGGAAGAAGTGACACGGAATCTCTCAAACCAGTGACAATATGATCCTATAAACAGAAAGTTATTAAAGTTGCCTCCTTGCCTCGATTCACACTGACGATGACAGAGAAAGAAGAAGAAAAAGGAGGAGGAGGAGGAGGAAGAGGAGGAAGACGATGGCGATGACGAAGGAGGAGGAGGAGGAGGAGGAGAATAAAGAAGATGGAGATGACGAAGAAGAAGGTTTAGATTTCTGCCTCTCGACTGCACGAAGGTAATTAAGAAAGACAGTTAATTTTTGCTAAGTCTCAGTGGTGCCCTAGAATACGACCCGTGGTGATCAGTGTATATCCAGGTCCCCAGTAGTGTTGCTGGTTGAACAGAGACAAGAGGAAAACAAAATGAGTCCACCAGTCTGATCGGCTCGAGAACTGACCTCGGGTTCTTCCAGCTGCGAGATAAATGTGCTAACCAGTGCATCACCTGGTCCTCCACACACACACCGGGCAATGACTCCTTATTTGTGTGTGTGTGTGTGTGTGTGTGTGTGTGTGTGTGTGTGTGTTTCAAGTCATTGTACCATTTTGGTAAAGACCATATTAGGACGAGACTTCTTCTTCTTCTTTTTCTTCTTCTCTCCCTCTTTTCTTCTTTTTTCTTCCTCTTTTTCTTGTTCTTATCCTAAGTATTATTAATATTTTTTTTTTACTACAGCCCGACGATCATACTGAGAAGGCCAGAAACTATAAACTCTTTCAGTTCACAAAGAGAGAGAGAGAGAGAGAGAGAGAGAGAGAGAGAGAGAGAGAGAGAGAGATTGTGGTGACAGTTAAAATTACATCCTTCTACCGTGTCATTATACCATCCTTGTAGAGTCCCTGTTAAGTAACGTAGGATTTATGGTTCAACCCGGCACACTCTCCTGGGTCCTTCCTGTTTGTGAAGGATAATTGTTTTGTTTTTTTCGTGTACAGGAAGGGGAAGTTTGGACGGTGATGAGTAGGGATGCAAAGGACCGGGTTGTAGGTGCCATAAGGACTTCGTAACACCTATTCCTTTGCGATTTATTTTGCTGTACCTTAACATTCTCTTGGATCCTGTTTATGTTGCTTTGATATCGTTAGAGTTCGCATCAGTAACATACAAGAAGAATCTGACGTGTAATATGATGAATAAATGGCAAAGGAATTAGTGTTACGAAATTTCCAAAACTACCTACACTACGACGCAGACTCCTTAACCCTTTGACTTCTAGGATTTTTCTCAGCTAACTCAATCATCTGGTGTTATCCTACATAAAATTCCCGGGTGAAACAATAGCAGATAAATGGTTACCCGGGAAAGTTTTTGAGGACTCTGAATGCCAGGATTTCTCTTAGGTGAACCAAATCTTCTGGCAATCCCATCAGTCCAGTTACTTTATTTAGCCTTTTTCTCACTGTAGACGATTTTATTAAAGCTATGAATGACCTGTGTTAATGGAAAAGTTAACTAGAATTCTTAAATTGCTCAAGCATTATTCAAAGAACTCCACATTCCATATGCAAATACTTTTGTTATCATTGTAGACCTAATATTAAGGGACTTTTGGTATGACTCAAACTATTTAAAGAATTTTGACCTGTGACCTTGAGATCAAGGTCAATGTCATTCATACCATGTAGATCATGTTCTCTCATGACCCACTACATTTCCACCGAGTTTGGTCAAAATCGGCCAAATTCTTTCCGATTTAGCACTTTAAGGTATGATGTGGCCATTTTGATTTTCATCAATATCTCAAAATGTACTTGTCGGATCTCAGTATCAGTACCCAGGTGCACTAGTATATGTTGACGACTGCATATTGACATATTTTCAAACCAATCGATTCAGTCATATTTGCTGCGCAGTAACAAAAATTGATAAAATCACATAGAGGGCGCTGATGTGGCGCTAGTGCTAGGAAAAAGAAATTTTTGCACCAAAAGAGGCCTGCAGCCAAGATATACCACTCTTGAAAATTTCGTCTTTATCTCGAACGGTCTTGGAATGCCAGCCATCTAGATCTCCCCCCCCCCAAAGAAAAAAGAAATATTTGCAATATCAATAACAACTCCACAGAATGTGGCGTTCTTAATTAAGGCTACGGCTAACCCCTCCAGTTCATTGGTCTTTCGTAATCTGAGCAAAATCGTTTGGAGGTAACAAGAATGCACACACACACACACACACACACACACACACACACACACACACACACACACACACACACACACAAGCGTCACTGAACTGATCGGGTTAGTAGATGTTGTGGTTGCATCCCAAGGATCATCCGAAGAATGAACTCGGTGGACCGCAGGCTAAGTCCTCCCACCTCCTGTAAATTAGCATCTTCCTTTCGGGGATAAGGGAAGTAGGTGACGGACGTTTGTACAACTAGGCGGTTGAGCCGCCTGGTTATACAAACCAGGCCACCACACGAAGGAGCCCCTCCCCAGCACCAGTCTTATGGCTAAAATGTTCAAAAGCACCAACTGCAGGAAAAGGGTTAATAAAGTGGCACAGGGGATGGCAAACGCTGAATTCATTACGGCCAATATAAAAACAGGTTTAGAGTGCACTTAACTGTATCTAATGCAATCAGCGAGAGGTAAAAGAATTTCCTTTTTTTCTTTTTCTGTCGAGTGTTTTAATGCCCTCTCTCTCTCTCTCTCTCTCTCTCTCTCTCTCTCTCTCTCTCTCTCTCACCACTGAGGAAAGAGTGGGGTGAAGCGTGAGACAAGGAATATTGTGAAATGTGAGGAATGGCGTCAAAGGAGAAAAATAAAGTTAACAATGAGGTGAGGTATGAGGGAAAAGTAGAAGTTAAGGAAGGATGGGAAAACAAAGCGTGGAGTGAGACGTGACGAATGATATTAGAGATAAAGAAAGAGATAGAATTAAAAATATCAAGTTCAAGGCAGTGAGTGAGATGTGTTAAAAGTGAGGTAAAAGAGAAAAGGCTACGATAAAGCAAGTAAAAGTTAATCCCTTCTGCCCAAAAATTTATTTTTCGTATCTTACTTTAATTTTACAGTATATTTATTTTATTTCATTTTATTTTTCTTTCAACAGAAGATTACACTCAGCTTCGGAGATACTTTTATAACTGGAGGGGTTAGATATGACCTTCAGTAAGTCATTTCACCACTAAATTTCTTTGCTGGTTTGAATCAAAACGTCTGTTGGAGATAGAATGAAGAGAGAGAGAGAGAGAGAGAGAGAGAGAGAGAGAGAGACAGACAGACAGACAGACAGACAGACAGAGCGAGAGAGAGAGAGAGGGAGGGAAGAAAGAAAGAAAACAGGAAATCATATATAAAGTGCATCATCAGATTTAAGAGATTAAGATATATAAAATGCAGGGGATGCTGTATGAGGTACGGGAAGGGAGACGGTTATTGATAATAGACGGTATTTCCGCTGGCTTGGGAAGTAACACCTCTTTGGAGTTTTTTCCCTTTTTCTGATGCTACATATTATCCTCTTGTCAGCTACTGGTGCATAATGTATCGACATGTAAAAAAGGCATGGGTAGTATACAAGACAATCTGAAGATGTATTATGGAACATGTATTACCAGGAAAAAGTATTACGAAATCTTCCGTCCCGAGTAGGATGGGTGTCGCAGATCAAGGCCACAGTAATATCCGCTGGGTTGTGTACAACTGAAGACAAATGAAATTGCTTCACACACATTGTTTGCCTGACTGTATCTGATTGTACTAACGAAAATGTACAATTTATAATCTAGTTTCTTACGAATTGGTGGTCCTGTGTGGTTGATGCATAAAAATTGTGTGTATTTTTTTCACAGAGCATGATTGTAAGATATAAGTAACATATTATGTCTCATGGCAGGTGGTGATGGCGGTGTTTACCTACTAAAGTGGCTTTTAGTGATAGTGTTGTGAGTGATGCTGTGACTGCTGCAGACATCTGGCCAGGCAGCATTTCTGTAACAGCAGGGAACCACCAGGAAGCCCAGAAGTGGCTGACGACGGCCCTGGCCTTGAGGACGACTAGACACGGTAATTTCACTGCCTAGGGATATTCACAGATGTTCCATGCCTGACGCACCACCATAACAGGTACCCTCGCCTTATTCGTGTGCGAGTGTTTTTTATGTTTGTGTGTTTTTTTGGATGTGTGATAATATTTCAGAGCCAAGCACTCTCTTCAGCCATATTAGCATCAAAATTTATTTTGAAAATAGCAGCTATGAGCCAACATAGTGCCTTCATTTTGAGTCTAATCCTATCAGTGTAGATGTTGCCGAAAATAACACACTTTCGGGCATTACTAATGATTGCTAACTTGCTGTGTGTATATACTGTACATACATTACTAGGTATTTTGCAGATGTTTCCCATGTTTCACCTGTCTAGCAGATATTCAGTATTACAACCTCTAAGGTGAGTCTCCTTCACCATTCAGAGATTACAGCCTTAGAGTGACAACGATTATAGACTACAGTGGTGTGACACACACACACACACACACACACACACAGAGAGAGAGTTATATATATATATATATATATATATATATATATATATATATATATATATATATATATATATATATATACAATCGCGGACGCACACACGTACAAACAAAAACACATGCACACGCACGTACTTTCACACACACACACACACACACAACTAAGGGTCACCATCTATCGAATATGTAAAGTTTTTCCATGTTTTTCATTTACAAGAAAATAAACTTTTCAAATAATAGCTACGAACACAACACAGAACCCTATAACAGTGCAAAGTGATAGGCGATTTCGTTAAACACACACACACACACACACACACACACACACACACACACACACACACACACACACACACACACACAAAGTAGCGTCATTATCGACACATCAGGATGAACTAAATTTTTTTTTAACAAAATCCATTCATGACCTTGAAATCGTAATATGGCGTGAGAGGACTGGTTGCATTTTCTAGTTTGAATCCAAATTACAGTGATATTCAGTTTTATGAACGTAGTGGATTTGAGTACTTTCATTTTCCCACTTCACTGCTTCCGCGAGGAGTGGGCAACGTAAGCCAATTTTCCAGAGTGATGATGATGATGTCGACGACGATGTTGATTATAGGAAGAGAAGAAAGAGGAGAGGAGGAGGAGGAGGAGGAGAAGGAGGAGGCCGTTCTGACCAAAAGTTTTTCCTAGCAACCAGAAGCATCCAGGAGCGTTACAGAAAACTTATATGGCAATGGTATTGTTACGGAACTCTTATAGGCTAACGATAGTGTTATCTGTGTTTGCTGTGAGCTTCTAGGTTTCATAGAATCTACAGGTGTGAAGTAGGGGATCTATGTTTCGATGTGCCTGTTGACAGATTAGCTTGGTTATTGAACTATCTCATTCTCTGCCTCTGAGAAAAAATGCATGTTTTTATTGAGTAAGTTTATTCATGACACAAAAGTATTCACTGAAGCAGATCTATTGATTAACGCTAAACAGGTAGATATTTAGCAGCGTCAGATAATATCGTCTGATGTTAGCCACAAAAAAATATGACTATAAAAGCTGTTGTTTTTTGTTTTTGTTGTATTTGTTTTTGTTTTTGTTGTTGTCGCTTGTGGTGGTGGTGGTGGTGGTGGTGCCGCTGTTGCTGCCGCTATTGCTGCCGATGATGATGACGATAATGATGACATCGCTGTTGTGGCCCCCGGCAGGGAAATACCTAAGGAATGCTTGCGTAATCACTCATTTGAGCCAGATGGTTATATCAATGCCGCCACATGAGGGCGTTCCTCTTCAGCACCGACAGTATCAGTGAAAAGGATAAGTAGACGTATATGGATTGCAGACGTGTTCTTCATTTTCCTCTGTTACATAGTGTATTTTGATATTTTTTCGTGCCATCGGCAGGTGAATTTATTGGAGTACCCCGACGGTAAAAGGGTTAATGAAGCCTATATTCGAAAAGGCTCTCCTGGTCTTAATATACTCTTCTAAAAACAGGATAAAAATAAAGAGGGAAAAAGTAAGTAAATAAAAATGTTAAAAAAATAAATAGAAATAATCACCCATTAATTAAATACAAATAACAAATACAATAAATACTCAAATATAAGGTACAGTTAGAACGTCACTGCATTGAAAGTACTGGTTTAAAACGATGTGAAGTATTGGTATAGATGAGAAGTATTTCCGCTGGACTGTTAGAGCGCGTCCTCACGTGTACTCGAATATGTTGGCAACACAGCTGGCAACAAGTTTGGGTACATGATGTATGCAGCAGTCTTTGGACAGATGTATGCAAACATGTTTCAGTGCAGCTTTGAACAGTGACAGCAGAGGCAAAGGAATGTGTGTCCATACCAGGCAGCCGAGACTTCATCATGATGTTGCCAACATGATCTGGACGCTGCTGTTCCCAACATGTTTGCAGGGTGTTCGTTACTGTGTTGCTTACATCTTGCCAACACTTGTTCGAGCACACGTGTGGACGCCCCCTTCCTGAAACATCAATACTCGGGGGAACTGGGTTGCTGATGGTGGTGCTGGGGAAGGGGAGGGAACAGGAGGGAGGCAAGATCAGGGGAGGGTAACAGGAGGGAGGTAATAGGAGGGAGAGGCAAAGCAGAGGGGGAAGGGAGGCAATAGGGAGAGAAGAAGGAAGGAGGAAGAGTGAGAAGCGAGAGGAAAGGGGTGAACGAAATAGACGAGATAGAATGAAAGAGAAGAGAGGAAAGGGCAGAGAGGAGAAAGTACAAAGGAGTACAGAGGAAAGCAGACAGAAACAAACCTGATGGTCTTTTCGAGGCTGCTTGTTACAGAATAGACTATGACTACAAGATCTAATTCTGAAGGATAAGGATAGTAAAGCAAGAGGAGGGAGGTAGGATAACAGGGGAGAAAAGTAAAGTAGAGGGGAAGGGAGGCAAAAAGGAGAGAAGGAAGAGGGAGGAAGGGTGAGAAGAGAGGAAAAGTGAGAACGAGGGGAAAGATGAAGCATGAAAGGGAAAAGGAAGGAAGAGTAGGGAAAACAGAGGATGAGGGGGACAAAAGAGTGAGGAGGAAGTAGGAGGAAAGGCAAGAAGCGAGGAAAGCGGAGAAAGAGGCGAAAAGGTGAGAGGAAAGGGGGAAAAGACGAGAAGAGATGAGAGGAAAAGGAAGGAGAAAGAAGAGAAGAAGGGAGAAGTAGGGAAATGAGGTGGGGGGAGGGAAGTCTGGTGATGTCATGACGTCAGCTCGTACGATGACGCCACAAAGCCAGGCTCCGCCCCCTCACCCGGACCCTCACCCTCCCATGCGGCGCGGTTCGGGTGTTCCATGGACCCAGAATACTATACTTTTCTATTCTTGGCTGTTTTTTTTTTTTTTTTTTTTTTTTTTGAACGAGTAGCACGGTGGGAAATTCTGCTCTCTCCTTTCCTTCTTGAGCACACACACACACACACACACACACACACACAACATGTGAGGGAAACCACCAGAAAAAGAGGACGATGTACCTTCAGTGCTAGATTTAATATTTTCAAGGCAAGAAAATGATATTGACAGTTTAATATATCACCCTCCACTTGGGAAAAGCGATCATGCAGTACTAAATTATAACTTCAGGATAGCGTATGACATAGTAAACAGTAATGATAGTTACAAAAAGAGCCTAAACTGTAAAAAGGGAAATTATCAAGACCTAAAGAAGTATTTCTTAGAAGTTGATTGGGAAAATGAGCTTAGAGGACAAGATTTAAATGCTGTATATAAAAATTTTTGTGAATTTTATGAAATAGGAGTCCAGAAGTACATCCCACAGCACAAAGAAGCAGATAAGAAAATACAGAAATGGTTCAATACAGAATGTAAAAAATCAAAAGAAAGAAGAGATTTGTTGTGGAATAGATACAGAAGACACAATAGTGAAAGGGCATATAATAATTACAAACAGGCAAGAAACGACTATACAAGAATAAGGAGGGAAGCCCAAAAACAGTTTGAGGAGGATATAATAAATAAAAGTAGTGATCAACCAAAGCTGTTTTACAGCTATATCAGAAGCAAAACTAAAGTAAAAGATATAATACAATCCATTACGGACGAGGGAATCACTTATACACAAGAGAAAGATATTTGTGAAGCACTAAATAAGAATTTCCAATTAGTTTTTACAGAAGAAAAAAATTTTGCGAGGGACTATGTGGAACACGCATGTCCACACATACTACCAGATATACAAATAGCAGAAAAAGTAATACAGGAGGAGTTATGTAGATTAGACAGAGGAAAAGCAAGTGGTCCTGATGAAATTTCATGTTGGGTATTACGAGAATGTGCAAAGGAGTTAAGTAAACCATTATTTTTAATTTTCAAGAAATCCTTGAGTCAAGGTAAACTACCTGATATTTGGAAAAAAGCAAATATTGTCCCCTTATTCAAGAAAGGAAATAGACAAAATCCACTCAACTACCGACCAGTATCACTGACCAGTGTTGTAAGCAAGGTATTAGAAAAACTTATAAGAAAGGCTTGGGTAAACCATCTAGAAGAACACAGTATGATAACAGAAAGACAGTTTGGTTTCAGAAAAGGAAAATCATGTGTTACTAATCTGTTGAGCTACTATGACAGAGTAACAAACACAATACAGGAAAGGGAAGGATGGGTGGACAGTATCTATTTAGATTTCAAGAAAGCTTTTGACACAGTACCACACCAAAGACTTTTATGGAAACTGTACCATCAAGGAGGAATTCGAGGCAAACTGTTTTATTGGATGCAAGACTTTCTCATAAAAAGAGAAATGAGGACAGTACTAAGAGGAAACTACTCATCATGGAAAGAAGTGACTAGTGGAGTACCACAGGGTTCAGTGCTGGCACCAATCATGTTTTTAGTGTATATAAATGATATAAACAGTAACACTGGAAATGAGAGCTATCTGAATATGTTTGGAGATGATGCAAAAATACAAAGGAGAATTACTAACACAGACTCTTGTAAATAGCTACAAGAAGAATTAAATAAGCTTCATGAATGGAGTAGTACATGGCAAATGGAATTCAATGTGGACAAGTGTCATGTAATCAAGTTTGGTAAAAGTGGAAAAAGACCTGATTGGGATTATAAGTTAGGAAATAAAACCCTATACACATCAGAAAAAGAGAAAGACCTAGGTGTGATTATCAATAACAGACTATCTCCGGCTGACCACATCAGCGAGAAGGTACGGAACATGTATACACTGCTTGCAAATATGAGAATAGCATTCACATACATAAATGAAGACATGCTAAGAAGGATAATAACATCATTCATTAGACCAACCCTGGAATATGCATCAGTAGTCTGGAGTCCTCATCTCAAAAAGCATATAGACAAGATTGAAAAAGTTCAAAGGGCCGCTACAAGATGGATACCAAGCTTAAGGGACCTAAGCTACGAAGAAAGACTAAATAAACTGAAACTACCAACACTACAGGAGAGAAGGAAAAGAAGTGACATGATATTGCTATATAAATGCATATCAGGAAAGGAGAAAATAGACATAAATGATTACTTAACATATGGAGAAGCATCAGCAAGAGGACACTGCAAAAAAACTGCATAAGAAGAGAGGTGATAAAGACGTAAGGAAATTCAGTTTCCCAAACAGAGCAATTGATCAATGGAATGCACTACCGAATGAAATACTGTGTGCCAAAACAATTCACAAATTTAAGGATATGTACGATAAATATGGTTTAAGACACGGGACAGTAGGCCTACGAGCTTGACTCATTCCTGTAAAGGTACAATTAGGTAAGAACAATTAGGTAAGGTAAGAACATACACACAGGGAATCGATCATAAGTTCTGTTATTGAATTTCAGTCCAGACCTTGGATTTCCAAAGTTACCACCTATATCGTGTCCTAATTCAGTTTTCTTTTGGGAGGAACGATGGCGATTTGAGAATGACAATTCTTTCCCTAGCTCTTGTTCTTCCTCAGAAATAATATTAATAATGATAATAATAATAATAATAATAACGAACTCTGTAAGTGTCACGGCGATATGGTAATCATTTTGCTTTGTTATTGCAGATCTTATTTAAAGGAAGGGTTATTAAAAGCTATATCTAATTTCTCTTCGAAAAGTCTCACGTAAGCTGAATAAGACATGAAAATAAATTATATAACATGGAAAAATCAGGAAAGAAATTAAATCACTATAGAAGATGTCCCAAAGACAAGGAAAAAAAGAAAGAAAGAAAAGAAAAGAAAATTTAATATCAGTCTCCTTAAACCTCTTCAGTACAAAGTCGTCTTGATTCAAACCGGCTAACCCCAGGCCATTATATTAACTTAAACCAGAGGTGTCAAACCCCTGGGCCACATGTGGAGGAAAAGAGTGGCCCGCGATGAATTAAGAAAAAATGAGAAATAGCAAATGGAATATCCCATAAAATTTGTCACATGATCAAGTGAACAAATATTACAGCACTGTTAAGAAATATTTGTTGATAAATTGATAAATAAAAATACTATTTGAACAATTTATTGATGAACAAATATGTCACAAACTTTCTATAATCAATAACTTGAAGTAGAAGCCAATGCCATTGCAAGGGTTAGAAGGTGTATCAAACTTCTCCAAATGTTTGAATTGACTGCGGCTTTGCTGTATTATATTTTACACCGGTTTTCCTTTCATTCAGCATGTTTCCAATTTAGATTGCAAATTAAAAATTTGCATGCGCTTTAAAGTAATAATTTATGGTGCAATGTGCAAATATAGTTCAATAATCTGATGGAAATCTGGAAACAGTTGATCCTCATTTGTTCAATTCGGACGAAGTACAAAACGTAAACACAATGGTCCAGTCCTATAAACTCACGTTCCTTAATTTCGGGTGAGTAGACGCTTGTTTAAGCTATATTACCGTATTGTTTCGACAGTTATTTGAGGTCAATGGTTATTGTAGCTTATCGTGAATGGGAATAAAAGTTGTTTAGAGAGAACAGTCACCGGGTGAAGCTGATAATAAGAGGTGTTGATTTTCCCAAATCTACATGTAATTATCTGCACTTTACATTACAAAACGGTAGCTATCCTAACCTGCCCCAACCTTGCCTAACCTAAATTACACATATCTAACCTAATGTTTCTAGAGTGGTGTACGTTCAATTTATTTTCATGAAATTTATTATTTTCCCGTGTTTATGCGAGTCTTTCAGTGTTAGCTTTAATTTCTATCGCATATTAACTAACCGAACTTAATCTAACCAGCCTAAACTAATTGAACTAAATCTATACAACCTAACGGTCCTAACCTAACCTAACATGCATTGTACAATGTAACAGCCTAATCTACCTTAACTTCACCATACCGAACCAGATCTTACCTAACCAGAGCATATCATATACTTAGTTCTACCGAAATGGCTATCTAACCTGCAGTGGTGCAGGTGGTAGTGCGAGTAGCGGTTGGAGGAAGTTGTGTTGATGATTGGAAACAATTGTGTTTGGGATGGTGGTGGTGGTGGTTAGAGCTGATATGGTGGTGCTGGAGGTGAAGTGATGGTGAGGAGTTGGAGGTGGTAATGATTAGTAGGGTATTAGTAGTGATTAGTTTATTAAACCTTGAGGTGTAAACCATGTTTGTTTTTAAATGACATATATCTCACTTCACTATGTACTCCTTTTATATACTCACGCTGATTCCGATAAGGTTAGATAGACTAGGCCCTCAGATGATCAACAGAACAGAAGTGTGGCCCATGGGAAGTACAGAGTTTGACACCTCTGACTTAAACCTAAGTGGCTTGAGGAAAGATAAGGGAAAAACAAGTGTGAAAGATGAGAAAGGAACTGAGTGACGATGTGTTTGGCTCAGGAAGCTAGTGATGTAATGGAGGAATAGGATGAAGGGTGGGGGAAGAGGTGACGGGTGAGGAGTGAGCACAGAAACGAGAAATTGTTTAACAGATGTTTGTGGTGACAGAGATGTGTGGTGTTAGAGGTGTGCGGAGATAGAGGTGTGAGGTGAGAGAGATGTGTGGCGATAGAGGTGTGTAGTGATAGAAGTGATGGAGTGTGTAGTGACAGAGGTGTGTGATGATAGATAGAGGTGTGTGGTGGTAGAAGTGTATGGTGGCAGAAGTGGCGGATAGAGATATGAAGTGATAGAGGTGTATGGTGATTGAGGGGTGTGGTGATAGGAATGTGAGGCGATAGAGGTGTGTGGTGATAGAGATGTGAGGTGACAGAGGTGTGTAGTGAAAAAGGTGTGTGGTGATAGATGTGTGTGGTGATAGAGGTGTGTGGTGATAGAGGTGTGTGGTGATAGAGGCGTGTTGTAATGGAGGTGTGTTGTGATACAGGAGTGTGGAGATGGAGATATGAGGTGATGTTATCAGTATTTTTTACATTCCTAATACTGTTTCTTCTTACCTCACCTAACCTACCTCACACTGCCCCGCCCATCTTATTGTTCGTGCCTAAAACTTAAAACTGTCTTATCTGGTATTATTCACTTCATATTTACTGCCGTAAGGAGGAAGGAGCCTAAGGCTTTAAGCCCGCAAGATTGTTCCCTTCAAGAAGAAATCAAAACAAGGTAACAGAGAGCCAAATTAAAGATCCGTTTATTTCGGGATGCCTAGATACATTGCGTTTGATAGACTGATAACACCGAGCTGCCTCCACACTACACGAGAAATTGCCCGGCGGAGTGGAACTGGAGCATTATGTTTAGATCACCCTGTATGAAGCGCTTACCCTGTCCTCTACATTCCCCACGCCAGGAGTTCCTCGACTTTTCCACGGCCTCTCATCCTCTTCGGCTCCTCGCGTCCTTCCCTTCCCTCCTCTCTCCAGTTCCTCCTGCCTCTCCTTGCTCTCCTCACTCCACTTCCTTCCGTCTATTTCTTTCCTATCTCCCTCTACTTCCTCCTGTCTCCTTCCTCGCGCATCATACTCCATTTCCTCCCGTCTCCTACTTTCCTTTCTCTCTCCACTTCCTCCTGTCTCCTTCCTTGCCCTCCCCACTCCACTTCCTCCCGTCTTATTCCTTCCCTCCTCTCTCCATTTCCTCCCGTCTCCTTCCCTCCTCTCTCTCCACTTTTTCCTGTCTCCCTCCTCGTCCTTCATATAACCACATCGCTCCTCTTGACACTTCGACATATTATCACCACTTTTATCTTCAAGCCACGTCCCTTCCGGAAATCTCTTCTGTGAAACTAGAATTTTATATAACATTTTAGCGTTTGCAGCGCTAAGCTTTCTTTCAGAATATAAAATCTTATGGCTTGAAGCTGTTGTGAAAGTTACAAGAATGACTAGATAAAACAATGGTAAATAAAAATCAAGTAAATGTGAATTCTTTCCTAAATGAAACAAGTTTAGTAGGTCAGGAATAATGTAATGATAGGCTATTATAACGATGTCAGAGTAAAAAGCTTGCAGATGACCGACCTCATTGTGAAGATTATCCGTCTGTCCATCCATATAATTCCAGACGCCTTCATTCCGTAAGCGGTGGCCACAAACAAATCACCTCTACGTTGCCTAGTCCTCTGCCATTGCCATTTGGCTGCCCTTTCTCCAACTCACACCTCCCTCTCTCATATGCCTCACCACTTCATCCCTCCACCTCTTCCTTGATCTCCCCCTCCATCTCACTCACATACATCCTTTTAGTCAGTCTCATTCTCCATCCATTCCACTTGGCCAAACCGTCTCGAAACATTTTTCTTAACATCTACAACCACATCTTAAAACAGGAGCAATCCTAGATTGCAGACCTTCGTCATGGTGAAGTGTGTGGTAGATCTTGTGGAGATGTTATATTGTAATTTTTGTGCAAGCATTGTAGGCATTATTTATCGAGTTTTAAGCAAAAATGTTGAAATTACCACTATCCTGCAATGGTAAAGAATTTATTCTTTTAAATTCCTGGATCCGGATGACGATCTGGATTACCACCAAAATCTATTGGATTATCCCTTGGGTCATACCCGGCCCCTCCAAAAATTTCAGCAAAATACGTTTATAAAGTTTTGAGTAATTCTGCTAATAAACAAACAGACAAACAAGGTAACTCCGGCAAAAACTTAACCTCTTTGACAGAGGTAATAACTATGGTGTAGGAAGCACAAGGTTTGCGTAACAACACATTCAGTCACATCTTAAAACAACTGTGGTGTAGGAACACAAACTTTGCATATCAAATAACAGTACCGTACAGCTTCAAGAAAACAGACAGAATCAAGGAGCACCTGTCCCCTTAAAAGAATCTGAACACTGCAATCATTATTCAGGTTAAGAGAATGGCATCTGAAGGGAATGAAATTTGTACAGATAGGGCGAAAGTTGGCCTGTTGTTCCATCTCCTCTAGTTCACACTTTAGAGCTGCCTGTTGCTCTTTTCATTGTCGCGTCACATAGGAGAGAACCACCTATGGGCAGGGAAACATACTAGGCTTTTCTCTCTGCTTAGGATTATTAACCGGCAGATGGATGTGTGAGAATTAGAAGAGATTTATTTTAGGCAAGCTTATGTTCCTGACAGTACCTATCGCCGTCGGAGCACATGCCTGGGATGGAAGGCTGAGCGAGGAAGGAGTGTTACGATATTGTGATGCAAGGAGGAGGGAGGACGAAATAGGGGACTATAAACAGAATCAGGCTAAGATGTAGTGATCCATAATACATTTAACCCTTTTTGCCAATTATGTAAGTGAAATATATGCCTATTTTCTTGTTGTTGTTTTCGCGGCGTGGTTTGGAGAAAGTTTTTGCTTTTAATCCATTCAGCAACGTCGATTTTTATAAAATATTTATAATACTTCTACCATGGCCCACCATCCTTCACCATACCACCTCATCCTGTCCACTCCTCTCAACCCACCTCACTTTCTTCTGCCTTCCACAACGAAATTCATAAAAAAAATCTGTGACTTAAACCTTGCTATCGTCATGACAACCCCACTACATTGTTCATCTTTACAGGATGTACTCCACCGGCCCAGCCTACCATCCCAATCTTACCCACCAACTCTTCCATATACTTAACCAACTTTATTTTTCCTACCTGTCGAAATTCTGTGAAAAAGAATAAATTTAATACCTTACCAGCTTATCGTCAGCGACATCACAGGCTATACTCCCCTTATCATTTGCTGCTGACTATCCCCATTACAATCCATCCTACCCACCCTTTTCTGGTCACCTCGCTCGTGTATGCTAATTTCTTGTACTGAATTTTCCAGGAGCAATTTTTACCATCTGGATCCAGCCCGTAATGTTTACACCTTCCACCCAGTTTCAGTACTTACCACCATCTCAGACCATTTCTAACACTTCCCTCTGCTCACTTCACTTGTTTCTTCTTCACTTTAGTCCCCCTTACCTTTTAAATGTCTGCAGTCCAAGTCTTTTCTACTAATTCCTTTTCTATCCAACGTTTTCAACCATTATATATATTTTTTTCTTGCAGCTCAGAAGACATCACTGGTTCGGACTGTTCTTTTCTATCACCCTGGTAAGGTATGTTAAAGATACAAATTATGTTTTATTTTTTGTTGTTATACTTTATCGCACAGATTAGTAGGCAAAGCTGTAGTAAGAGTTAATTTGTAATATTTTCGGTCAACGTTTCTGCTTCATTGGTTGGCATAGGGATGATCAGGTTAACACACTGACGCCCGGGGTCCTTTAAAATGGAACCCTGGGGGAACCCCATGTAACGATTTTTGAGATTTGAGACTTTGAGCCTATAGAGTGACGCCCAGGGTTCTTTAAAATGGAACCCTAGGAGAACCCCAAGGTAAGGATTTATGAGATTTGCGACTTTGAGCCTATAGAGTGAGGGCGGTACACTACCGTAAGTACCTTTCCAGTAAAAGTTTCCACACAGGAACCCTGGGCACCACTGGGTTTTGTATTGCGTAGAGACGAGGAAGCAGTTTACTACTCCTTGTGCTTTCGACATAGATTTATAGCAACAGAATGAGATACGAGTAACAAGATAATAATCATCCATTGCATGCCCTCTCCCTGAATTGTTCCTTCAGCGACCCACAGATAAATCAGTAACTGCTGCCAGTACATGTGCATTTTCGTTTTGCCAGATACAGTGATAATCAATTCCTTATGTGCTTTATCTCAGCATTTGTCAAGCTTTAGTATATCTTATAATATTGTTGAAGATGATGATCGTCAGAAGTTTAGGCAGCGGTTCGGTGCCATGTTGCGGAAAAAGTAAAAGAGCTTTTGTGGTGGCTGTGGCTACGATGAGCAGATAGAGATTATTACGACTGGGTATGAGGTGAGGTGTGTGGGAGAAGGAGAGGGAGAGCGAAAACGAGATGGAAAGATAAAGTGCGAGAGTATTTAAAGGAGGGCAGTGTGTTGAGCGAATTCGAGTCGTTATTCATTAGGGACAGAAACGCCTACAGGTACTGTTGTTGAAGCCGTCCCTCACAGAATGTGGCGTCAGGCAACAAATAAGGAGGTATTTTCTTCTTTGATTGAGCCTTTTACTTACAGTATTTGTCTTCTGACTTTTCCTTTCCGGGATTCTACTAGATCTAATAAAAATATCATTTTAAAAATCAGTAACCGAAAAAGGAAACCTTAAGGCAATACCAACCTCTTTACAATGTACCATGTACTGTACAGTGCATATCTACTGTAGTTAAGCAGAAAGGTTTTAGAAATCATATTTTATGTTGTATCTTTATAAATTAAAAAAAAATAAATGTAATGGGTTAAAGCTAGGATTAATATTTAGCTCTTCAGCCTTTCCATTTCCCGTATCATTTCTGCCTACCCTATCAAAATTTCCATCAAGCTCATTGATCCTGCAAGGAGCTGTTTTTCGCTTTTTTTTCGGCTTGGCAAATACCAGAGGGTCTAGATGGTGGGGGGGGGGAGAGAGAACTTTTTTTCTCTGTTATCCTTTTCTCCTGTTTCTGTGTATGGAGTTTTTTTACATTCTTGTTAAGGCCGGACAACCTCGTAGGAGCCGTAAAGTCTGTGTGGTTTGCATATCTATGTAACTCTCTCTCTCTCTCTCTCTCTCTCTCTCTCACACACACACACACACACACACACACACACACACACACACACACACACACACACACACACACACACACACACGTCTGCATGCCAGCCTCGATCGCACTTGTAACACTAAAGATAACGAAGACATTCAGCAGTCGGGTATGGAAGGAGTGCGGGTGTGCGGGAGCAAGGCAACGAGGGCAAACTTTATTTTAACACACTTATGGTCGGCACAACTCTAGCATGGTACTGTAGTTAACGACAGATGATATTTACCCTATTCTGTTGGTGAGAAAAAGGTCATGAAAATTAAGAAGAAGAAGATTATGATGATGATGATGATGGTGGTGGTGGTGGTGGTGGTGGTGATTTGTAGTAGTAATAGTAGTAGTAGTAGTAACCTTGTCATTATCATCTAACGTCTAATCAATTATTATCTCTCATCTAGGCCATTATTGCACCTTCTGGAGCGTAAGGTCCTCAGGAAAGGTTACTTAATTCAGATATTGAAAACAAGTAACCAGTCGCCTTTCCCTGAGTGGCATTATGTGAGCAATGAACCCTGACTAACCCTCTGAATTAAACCATTAAGTGAAAGTTCCTTCAATAGACAGAGAGGAAAAAAGCTGTCTGTCTGCCACTGAAAGGGGGAAAGGGAGGGGGATGGCAATACCGTCTTAACCTACATCGTCGACCTGTCACGGCCTGCTGTCTACCTCAACCATCTTCTCTCGACCTACACCCTCACTGCCTCGCTCTTTTCACTCATCCTAGCCCTCCACTCGGTACACATCCTTCCTACCTCACCACTGCCCTCCGCTCCCTTCGACTTTCGCCCTCTCTACCCAATACCCTCCCCACGCCTCATCCTACACCCTCTCTATCTCATTCCCTCCACCCGACCTACCTTACTTCTTCCCCTCGACATACACCCTCTGTACATCACACCCTCCCCTCTACCTATAATACCTCTTTACCTCACCCCCTCCTTCTCCTCCCGACCTTCATCAGCTTTACCCTACCCACTCCCCTACTTCCACTCTCTCTCGTCGACCTATACCATTTTTCAAACATATTGCACCCTCTTGCCTTCATACGAACCACAGTTTTTGCTTTCGTTTCATTCTCTGCTATTTTGCCTCCCATTTTTTTTTTTTTTTTTTTTTACTTCGACCTACACCAAGCTCTCCACAGTCAACCTCAATCTGGAGTCTGTCATCCCAGCCTTGGCTGATGTAACCTACTTGAAGAAGCTTTTATCATCGTACTGAAGAGGTTAAATGTACACTCACACACTCTCTCTCTCTCTCTCTCTCTCTCTCTCTCTCTCTCTCTCTCTCTCTCTCTCTCTCTCTCTCTCTCTCTCAGCCAACACGTGTTATCAAGCTCACGTTGTTTACCGGTCTGATTATTTGTTTGTTTATCTGTTTTTCGTGGCGATAAAGCCAAACTACTTGAGATATCGAAAAAAAAAAAAACACGCCGCCATCATGACACAGCGTAACCTCTTTCGCTTCATGTATTTATCTCTTTTTCAGTTAAAGAAATGTTATCTGATCGAGTGTGAAGATGTTGGGATGTCACTGTGTCAAAAACCATAAGAACTAGTTGGAGGCAGTATGGGGGACAAGCAGGGATGATACTATTTATGCAAAAGTAACCTTCCCATATATATATATATATATATATATATATATATATATATATATATATATATATATATATATATATATATATATATATATATATATATATATATATATATTTGTGTGTGTGTGTGTGTGTGTATTTGTACTTATGTATGTATACATTATTTATATTTGCATGCATATTTTTATGCAGTGTATGGTGGAGTAATAGATATACTACATATAATCAATGCACTTTTTTTTTAATACAATTATGTTTAAATCACTGCTGTACCATACTAGTATTTAAGTAAAAAAAATATGTGGGGATGGGGTTGCTTGGGCTTATATTGCGTCATCCCTGCTTATCCTGGTTTTTTCTTTCACTCAGTTACATTGTTTTTTGTCACTATGTCTCCACTACGTCTGCACATCTGCATGCATCTATATTATAATGATCCAGTTTCTGTTTGTTTCTTGGTACCGTAACACAGCAAAAACGGCACATGTAGCGCAAATTTTTGTTAGAGCAAGGTACGGGTAAAACTCTCGAACTTGAAGAAAATAACAATTTCCAGTCCAATCGGGCCACCGGTTCCCGAGTTATAACTTATTTCCGAAAATAGGAAGTGCCTTGACATCGAGCGAAGGCAGCCGAATGCGGCCTTTGAGTGGGTTCCATGAAATATATTTTTTATACATCACTGATTTTTTTTTAAATCTTCAGTGGTTTGGATTTAATAAGGTTTTTGTATACTAAAGCTAATCGGCATGTCGGCATTATTCCTACAATTATAATCTACTGACTCTGTGCTACGTGTATTTATTTTTTTTTCATTCATTCTGCATACCTTGTTGCACTTCTGACCAAGTACGAATAACATTTTTCTTGTGTGTGTATCCATTAGCTTCTCTAAAGATGGTTTTGAGTAGAGCAAAGCGTGAAGACCAAGTCTAGATGTCTGTAAAAGTTTGAAGCTTCTGTGTTTGGAAGTTACGAAGGTTTTATCATGGCTAATTGGAGTGACTTGGCCATCCCTGCCTAGTGTGTACCGATGCTGTGATTCGTGATACCACTTGATGGTTTTCTTAAATTTGGGATAAAATTTTCAAACAACGCGACTTTGATATTACCTCTGCTAACTACTTCAGTATTTTTCCCCATGTTTAACAAAGTCGTTAGGAGATAACGATTATCAAATATGTACGTCACCCTACTGAAGGGGTTAGGGTGCAAATTATTAAAGGCATTTAAAGTGTTTTATTGGTTTAGTTGGTTTTGATTCACGTTGAGAGGCCGTTGTTTCCTATCACACTTTCTGACATGATTTTCAATAGTACAGTCCAGGTAGTAAATTCACTGCCAACCAAGAGTACCTTTCGGAATAATTAGGTCAGTTAGTAAAGGGGTTTAGCATAATAATAAAATGAAGTTCTTTACATTAAGTTTTATATACTGGTATGATTACGTGAAAAAATGCAGAACTAGCTGATAGTCCTCCAACGCGGTCAATTACCCGTTTCGTAAGGCGTTGATAACTGGCAGTGGTCGCGTATGAGGCTGCCGGTAGTGCTGGTCTTGTCCTCGGTCACCTCCACCCCCATGCCAACAGTAACCCTACCTTCCTAACCTTACTCCACCCGCCCAGCTTCTTCTTGCCTCATCCCACCCCACTCTAACCTGCCACACCTTAGTTCACCTCACTCTGCCCCACCCTGCCTCACTCTATCTTATCCTATTTAGCCCCACCCCACCTTTCCTCACCTCACCCTACCCCACCCTGCCTCACTCTGCCTTATCCTATCTAGCCCCACCCCACCTTTTCTCACTTCACCCTACTTCACCCTGCCTGACTCCATCTTACACTGTCTCACCCCACCCCACTCAACCCTGCCATACCTCATCTCACCAACTCACACTACCCGATCACATACCACCTGCCTTAGCCCTCACCACTCGGCTTCACCTCATCTCACCTCACTCCACCTCATCCTACCTTACCCATCCTTACCCCACCCCACCCACCCCACCCTACCCTACCCTGCCTCTCCTCACCTAACCCCAATCCACCCTACCCTGCCTCACCCACCCCACCCAACCCTATCCTGCCTCACCTCACCCCAGCCCACCTTACCCTGCCTCACTTCACCCCACCCCAATCCACCCCCACCCTGCCTCACCTCGTCCCACCCACTCCACCCTACCCTACCTCATCTCACGCCACCTCTTCACATCCTACCCTGCCTCACCTCACCCCACCCCACCCACCCCACACTACCCTTCCTCACCTTACCTCGCTCACCCCACACTACCCTTCCTCACCTTATCTCACCCACCCCACACTACCCTGCCTCACCTTACCTCACCCACCCCACACTACCCTGCCTCACCTTACCTCACCCACCCCACACTACCCTGCCTCAGCTTAACTCACCCACCCCACACTACCTTGCCTCACCTTACCTCACCCACCCCACACTACCCTGCCTCAGCGTACCTCACCCACCCCACACTACCCTGCTTCACCTTACCTCACCCACCTTACACTACCCTGCCTCACCCTACCTCACCTCACATCACCCCACCCCACCTCACATCACCCCACCCCACCCGGCTTACACTGCCACACAAGTCACTCACCCAACGCTGGCATGGCACCAACTGTGGCACTCACGGCATGTTATTTTAACGCAATTAAAAAAAAATATGTGATGCTTCCAAATATCCCAGTTGAGTCATACCATCATCTTTGTCATCACTCTATTTCCTTCTAAAACATAGGGTAGATTTGAGCCAGAAACGTAAGAACATAAGAAGAGAGGATAACTGCAGTAGGCTGGTTGGCCCATGCCAGACAGCTCTTAGAAGAGTAACTGAACTACTAGAATGAGATAAGGATAGCAAAAATGAAGACTCTCCCCCGACCTCCATACCCTTCAGCTAAAGTTGGCATGAAAAAGTCAGAAAGAACACCACGCAATATACAAAAGCTGGCGTGGACATTTTGTAGGAAAGTGTGAAAGGAGATAAAGAGAACTCATAATGTAACCTGAAAAAAAAAAAGAATGAATTGTTAATGGTTATGAGATTTTTTTTAAACTCACCCCTTATTTGTCATATCCTTATCTGGCCAATTCTTGAAACTCTCAGTTGAAGAGGCAGCAACTACATCACTAGGCAGCTTATTCCATTCATCTGCTACTCTGTTGCTTAACGAATTTCAACATATTTCCTTATTAAAACGGAATTTATCTAGTTTGAAACCATTACTTCTAGTTCTATCCTGTATGCTCACTTTAAGTACAGTATCTTGCTAAGATCTCCCTTATTTATTCCCTCCATCCACTTAAATATCTCAGTTAAATCTCCCCTTACTCTACACCTTTCTAGTGAGTGCAGAGTTAGCCCTTTTAGCCCTCATATGAAAGGTTCCGAACATCATGTGTCACTTTTGCTATTTTTCTCTGTACATTTTCTGGGGAATTTATATCCATTCTATAGTATGGACTACAAAATTGCACGGCCTAGTCTAAATGTGGCCTTACTAATGCAAGATAAATTTGTGATATTACTTTAGATGTCCTATTGCTCACGCCTCGCAAAATAAGTCCAAGGGCCCTATAAATTTCTGTATTGTCTAAGTTGCATTTGTTATCTCCCATGGTCCTGCCCACATTAAATTCTTAATATTTTTCCATGTTAAATTCCATTTGCCAGTCTTTAGACCACTTGTACAATATATCTTGGTCCTTTGGTAGTTTTAACACAGGCATCAGTTGAGTTAATGATACACACTATTTTTTGTGTAAGCGGCAAATTTGCTAATACTGCTGGTGATTCCTAAGTCTAGATCATTTATATCTATCTATCTATCTATCTGTCTATCACACACACACACACACACACACACACACACACACACACACACACACACACACACACACACACACACACACACACACACACACACACACACAAACAGGAAACGATGCCCGTAACGCAGTAAGATACCGGACTGAGAGGATACGATAAAAGCTATACATATCTCACTACGCCAGTTATCAGACAAGACCGTCATTTTCCATTCGACGATTGTAAGTGTGGTTGTCAGGAGCAGCAAAGGCCTAGTGACGGGAAGGAGTTGCGTAGCTCGATGTTACTGTGGCACGTGCACTTTAGGCCTAACGTTGTCAAAATAAAGAGTTATGTAAGCGTGAAGAAATCGAATGCCACGTGTATCGGACTCAATGATATTTCATATTTGTGAATTTTTCTAAGTATAAAGTGTGATGTACAGAAGAATGTGGTATCTGAGCAGTGGTGAGAAAGCAAGGTGGAGAAATAAGGTGAGACACTGCTCATCGGAGGATAGTGCGTAGTGGGAAGAAGGGATGTTGCTACAGTGTACAGAGAGGAATGCTTAGATATTTTTTAGTCGAGGCCACCCCTCACAGGATACTGCGTTGAACGGTAGACAGAGAGTAGGTGGTGAATATATATATATATATATATATATATATATATATATATATATATATATATATATATATATATATATATATATATACTGTATATATACTGTATATATATATATATATATATATATATATATGTATAAAATCTATCTATCTTTATCTACCTATCTATCTATATCTGTATCTATCTATCTACCTATCTATATCTATATCTGTATGAATATATATATATAGAGAGATAGATATAGATAGATAGATAGATATTATATACACATACATACATACATACATACACACACACACAAATTAGACAAAACTAATGATACTACTAAAATGATCAGCCTTTGTGAAAACGAGGTTCTCATAAGCTGAATAAAATCGTCTGATGGTAACAAGATAAAATAATTAAGCCTTTCTCTTGTGCCGAAAGAGTTAGGATCAGCAGAGACTGTCAGACTTGTAAGATGCATTCTCAGCTAAATGAAATCACCTATAACTTACCTAAACTCAGATAGAAGAATTCTGCCGACTATGAGAGGGTTGATATTTTAGGATGACCGCACGGCAAGCTACAGAGTGTATGGTGATAAGAAAGGACAGAAAGCCTCGCCCATTAAGACTTTCATGGGCAGCATAACTCTACTGTTTTATTCGATCTAACGCCAGATGACTTTAGTTGAGAGTGAATCATAAGAATCTCACAGCACTAATGCTGTCGCCGTTAAGTTACCAGGTATTCTGATCCATCTAACTCCAGACGATTTGATCTACCTGTGAGTAATTTATAGAAGCCTGACAGAGTTGAGAGGACACGTGTAAAGGCTTTATTAAACTGGACAAACATTCCTTCAGCCTCAGATTAGCACACGGTTTCCACAGACATTGTTTGCCTTTACCATGGACTTCCAAATGTACAGTCGGGGTCAAAAACTGTGTTATTTAGAGACACAATCAGGGTCAACAGATTTATCAGATAGAGTTACTGTAGGAGACAATTGTTGTGTCACAAGTCATTGGTAATTTTGGGACATAAATTCCATCACAGACTCTCTAACACAATTTTTGCCCCATGCTGTACTTCCCTCACTACAGACTCTCCAACACAACTGTACGTGGATAGAAGGCATGTCCACGAAGCTGTGTGAAGCCAAGCGAGATTAGATAGTTGCAATACTTTTATTTGAAGAGAGACATCACCTTGTTGAAGAGATTAAGAGTTCCAATGAAGTATGCCCATAATGTATTGTAATTAGAGACTGTCAGAACTGTTTCAAATGAGTATAAAAATTGCTATGCAGTATGCTTGTGATTTTTTTTTTTTTTTTGGGGGGGGGGATTAAAGGAAAAATCAGACCTGCTTCATGTTAATCGCCATAAATGTTCTTCGTAAACAATACCTTGGTGGTGGAGAGATTCCGAAAGATCAGGATGACTTACGCGTTTTTAATCCTTAATCGGTGACTGATGACTGATCTCTCTCTCTCTCTCTCTCTCTCTCTCTCTCTCCAGGGGTTATAACTACTTCGACCAACAGTTAGGGTATTTGATGATTCCCTTAGCAGAATAATATCGTTTGGCATTAGCAAGAGCATCAGTTTTAAGTGTGACAAAACCAGTGCGTGGGTTATACTTACTGCCGCGTTGACGTTACCAGAGCTGAATAAAACTGTATGTCTCCCCTTAAGATAGATAAAAAAAATGTATAAACAGAGTGCCCTTAGTTTGCCTGTAATGGTTAAGCTGCTCATGACCAAAAGTGGAGGAGGAAACACTAACGCACTAGCTCGTGAAGTAGTAGTAGGAGTAGTAGTAGTTGTTGTTGTTGCTCCAGGTTCATCTGAATCGTGAACACGGTGGACTACGGGATGGCTTTGCTCTTCTTCGATAGTTCACCATCCTCCTCCTCTCAGGGAATAGGGATGGAATTGAGGGATGCTTGTATTACCAGGCAGCTCCATCACCCACTTATATTAGTGCCACCACATGAAGGCATCCCCCTTCAACAACAACAAGATCTGCGTGCAACCATCTCACTTCAAATACTTTTTTTCTTGCCGGTTGCAGAGGCTTGTTTTATTATTATTATTATTATTATTATTATCACTTATTATTATTATTATTATTATTATTATTATTACCAGTATTATTACTATCATCATTATTATTTTTATTATTATAGCCTGTATGAGACTTATCGAACTGGGGGGATTAGATACAGCATTCATATCTCTTTCACCATGAGAGGTCTGTCCGAAAATGAAAATATCGCCTTGAAGTGGCAAGAACACGGATAAAAATACGTCACCACACTCACTAAGTTTCCCTGAACAATGGAATCTTATCTATTACAATTGAAGCTGATAAGTTATTGTTAGGGCAGTGAGGCACAATGCAAGGTCGCCCACGGAACAAGGAAGCAACAGATATTTATCCCCATCAAACAGAGGATGACTTTCGTTTTTAGTATCCCAAGAGAGCTTAGGAGAGACCTTTTCAATTTGAGGGGTTAGGTACGGGTATAGCCTTGATTAACCCCTTCACTACGTCGGATCATTCCTGAACTGAATTGGACAATCTAATGATATCAAGAAAAACTACAAAAAATACATCGCACTAGCGGTTAAAGAAGGCAGTTTCCAGTCCCAGTAGTAGGAAGAATCTTTTTTAAAATTAATAGAATTGCCTGGTAGTAGTCATAATATAAGGAAGCCGCTGTCGTACTGAGAGTGTTAGTAGAGTGTTTCTAAGACTATATCACTCTCAGTTTAGACCATTCAATACCATAAAGAAAGGGCGCTGACAAGAAGCCTACACGTGGTGGCGCATTGCACCCTGGGTGGAGCAGCTGCGGCATCCACCCAGAAGACAAACTTCCTTATAATTCCCTGCACCTCCCCGAGGGAAGGACCCTGGTCCGACCCTGGTGAGGCGCTGTCTACCACAAGGGGACGCTGCTTCCCTACACAGTGTATGTATTGTACTGTACCAGTAGGACGACACCATTAGTTGCTTACCTGTTGGCGACGGGTCTGCTTGGCCAGCTAGACCAGGGTTACGCAACAATGCCAAAAAAAAAAAAAGACATATATAACGATGCTGTGAATAATGACTTCCGAAAACCAGTTCTGTTATCTTTGGATTCAACAAGTTTTTGATAACACTGTCTTAAGAGTTTCAAAACTGTTCGACCAACCGCAGTTCTGCATCACTTAAATACCACAGCTGAGAGACTGAATGCAAGTGAATGAGGTATTTTTCTCATGCATTCAGGCGCCTATTTATAATACCTAGCAACAAATATTTTTCTTTTAAGAAAACTTGAAATATTGATATATGCCAATATTATGATGCGATAAGTACAAATAAGTATCATAGATTGGTAATGAGATAATAAACATTCTGTCTGATTTTGTGCTTGTAAACGCCTATGATTCAGAATGGGTCAATTGATGGGTTCCTTTTTATCCTCTTTTTACCCATGGATGATGGTCATGCATTCACAGTTTATGGAAAAAAAAAAAAAAGGATTATTTTCCAGCTATAAGCCAAAAAGCTTCATCAGTCGTGTCAAATTCACACATGATGAAATTTTCAAGCCAGTACTATTGCTTCTCGGTCGGTAATTCTGCGTCCTATTAACGTATGGGAGAAAATGCTACTGATGACTGTAGGGTGACGAGGATTTGGGCTCCCTGAACACCCCCATCCAAAGATCCGTTAGCGATATATGGGTTTTTGCGGGGAAATTATCCAGGGAGAAATAAAGCCATAGGGGAACATGTTGAGGAGGGGGGTATACTGTATAACCAGGGGGGAGTATGTACGGGGGTAAAATGTCAGGGAAGAAATATATCTAGGAAGGGAGTACTGGTATTATGGGAGGGGGTGAATAAGTAAGAGGGGAAATGTCGAGGGGGAGGGGATGTCCGTGGGGGGAAATGTCGAAGGGGAGGGGATAATCCATGGGGAGGGGGCGGGGAATGTCTGACACTCGGATTTTGCATCATTTATAGTTCGTTCACATAAATTTAACGGAGATTTTTCGCTCGTTTACAGCTTAAATCCCGAACCTAGTGGCATCATGCGACAATACTGCGGTTTTGCATTTTTTCCATAGCACTGCTTCGTGACTAGCATCATACTCTACTCTACTGTAATTCTCCTGGTATAACTCAGAATTCAAGGTGGAGAGACGGTAATTCAAGGCCAAGATGACGTGGACAGTCTATAGTAACCTTGAATCCAGAGGGTCGAGAACAAGGCCAAGGTGCTGCTAGTCCCTCTGGAGCACGTAGCAACATCTCGTTCAGGGTCAGGCGAGGGATATGGAACTTTTTTTATCAACTAAGTAAAAAAGTCGACAATTTCCCAACACGATGTATTTTTTTGCAGCTTTTGTATGTTGAACCCTTTTTATGTGATTTTTTGTTTGTGTTGGTTGCAGATATACTGTATATTCCTTTCTTATTTTATATTAGTTTCTCAAGACAGGTGAAGCAAGTTCATTAAAAAAATAAAGAAAAAAAAAAACGCTTGTTCAGAAAAACCCGTCAGGACTGTACACAGTCATAACCAGAAACGTGAGATTTAGATGTCTGATTACTACTCTGAACAATATTATTATTATTATTATTATTATTATTATTATGGAGTTAATAGCTTAACTTACAACTGAGGTAGTTCTCAGCATCAGCGCAGTGTACCTCAGTGCTATCAGTGTGAGGACTGAGTTAGCTATGTTGCCATTATGGAGTCCGTAAGTGATAATAACTGGTGTCAGTCGCCAAGAACCTTATTAACATCAGTCTACTTTCCTACAACTTCCCACTCTTTTCTCACCCTCCCTCCCTCCCTCCATCATTCCTCTTGCTTTCCACTTGCTGGAATCCCGGTCACCTGTACTCATCCGCCGACACTCCTCTTATCTTTATGAACGGGCTTAAGACAAAGGATTGCTGGTAAAAGATAACAAGCAAAAGATAACAAGCTTTTCATCATTCAGAAAAATCGTGTACCACAGATAATAAACGGAGAGATAAACAGCACCACATGTATAAGGCTGAAATACGGGTATGCATTGGCAGGCAATGTGCCAGAACTTTAGTCTCCAAAGGTGAAGATCCACATGCACGATTGATAACCCCTTGTATCCACTACTAATCCCTCTTTCCCTCTACAACGTTTTCGACGTCGACCATCCAGCAAGGTCGTACAGTCTCAATAAAAAGTATCCGAACGCTGTAGATACCATGTATTTTGAAATATACGATCGAAGATTTTGAAAACACCTCTCTTCGTGTGCATCTCTCTCAGCAGTGACTACTGTACCATACACCAGTGTACTGTACCATGCACCAATATAATGGCCTTAGAGTTAGTCCAAAATCAGGCATGCCACCCATTCCGAGATGACACGCTAAGATCTGCTCATTTTTCACATCCCTCGTGGCCTAGTTATCGGGTACATTTTGGTGAGACCGTACACCGACCTGTTCCTATTATGCAGTAGTGGCTGTCTGGTAAGGACAAGGCCAAAATGGGGAGCCTGTGGCATAACCAAACCTCGGCCTTTTGTAAATTTAGAAGCCGTACTAAGGAAGGCCACATATAATACATACAAGGCCTTCTAGCAAATGGGTGGCTCGGTGTCTCTCCATTTCACACTAGAGGGAGACTGAAAAATGAAGGTCACATTTAACATGAGAGTTACTCAGAAACAGTTGAAGGTCTCTTATGGTACCATGGAGGCACTCTAAGACACTAATGGAGGTTCTTCATTTCATTTGGATGCTTACCTGGTAAAACTGCAGAGGCCGCTATTTCACACAGTAGTTTCTTTGACACAAATACCGGGCTCCGATTTTACACAAGAGGAGCTATGACAAGAATAGTCTCTCCATTTCATTCAAGACATACTTTGTAACAAATGGAGGCCTTATTAGTACCCTTAGCCTAATGACGCTTTTTATGTATACGACTCGTGCAATCTAATGGCGATTTCTCTCGATTTTCCGATCAGAAGGGGTTAGATATAGCCTTTCTTAACCGCGTCACTACGAGATATCTTTCCTAAATTGAATAAAATCGTCAGCAGCTTCTGACAACAAAATAAGACGCCATAGTAGTGAATGGGCCAAGAAAAAATGGGATCCACCTCCACCCTTACAATGGAAGCCCTTCTCCCATGGCACCGCCTCCATCTTGAGCAAGCCCTGCCTACGTGCGTGTTCTCTGGAAGTGTTACCTGTGCCGTAGTATAAAAGCTGCCCCCCTGACCACATTCCATTCACTTATATAACCGATTCCAAAGTAGTTACAGAGCAGGTGTCCATTGCTCACTTCAAGACGTTATCGGGTAACATTGGGCGGTAACTGCTGCTTTCATAATGATTTCAGTCTATTTACTTCAAAATTATAAAACTTTATTAAGATATTGTCAGAATATAACATACAATATAAAATCTTAATGTTTTCCGCAGGCTGAGGATGCCGCAAATCATGTTTCAGCAGATGCTGCTGCTTCCTTTCCACAGTTGTGGAGTTTGTAGGGGGTCTGGGGTTTCATGTCTCATGAAAACACACACACACACACACACACACACACACACACACATTTACACGTTTTATATATCTACCGGTATATATATATATATATATATATATATATATATATATATATATATATATATATAACTACGCTACACGTCTATTGCTTCAACCGACCGTACGGGGCCAAGGGGCTAATCAGTCCAGTCAATTAAGACAGGAACAACCTGTCGCTCGTCCTTGGTTGGATTTGTATAGCAGTAAAGCCAACCTTTCTTTGGATATAAAGCCCTTACGGGACACGTCCAATGGAGCGCCTTAACCTATGATTAGACCACCAGGCATCCATTTGATGATATGTATAGTAACCGCCCAAAGCAGTGAGTAGTTCTTGGCGTACAGAGAACCATTTGGCTTGTCATTTAGTTTGGGCAGCCGAAGGTATCGCTGTATCGTATGAGTACATGTAGAAGGTGAGTGCCCCCACCATCATCAATATGTACTGTGACGTGCAGTAAATCAACTGAACTGAAACCATTAAGTTTTTAAGACCCTCCTCACCTTTATTAATGCCTCATAATCACACGCACAAAAGCAAACAATAAACAAGCAAACAAACAATCAGAGAGAGAGAAAAAAAAAATATTCACGTGAACACACAAATACACGAACGAATAATATTTTCATAATCTTTTTTTACTGGTCGAGTTTTTTCATGAAGTGTTTTTCTCACGGCCAGTCTAGTTTTTTAAGCAATGTGGGCGGTTTTTATGCCTTTATGTAAGTTTGTTTTTAGTCATGGTTGAAAAAAGATAAAAAAAAACATGAATAGCTGGAGCAGAGAACACAAGATGTAATATTAGGCAATGGAAATATGAATTAACTTTTTATATGGCAGGTTTCCCATCCCCTGAATAAAATTGTGTGGGATTAAAGGTAGAGGTAAAGGGACAGATGCCATGAGACGCTAAGCCGCCGCAGTGCTCATCTCTGCAACGAAGGGTCTTGGGATAGGCAGGTAAATATTCGTGGGTGTTAATTGTCTGAGAAAGTGTACGATGATGTATTGTTCATTTTGTCATTTTCTTATCTTTTAACCTGCTTCCTTATTTATTTCTTCATTTCTTTATCATTTGTGCTACCATTATATTTAGCTCAGGGTTTACTTTCCAATGCGAAAGGATTAGGTATTTGCTTCATGGAACTGATTTTTCCAAGCTGCATAAAATCGTCTGGCGGTAACCATCCATCCATCAAATTTTACTCCATTCGCCTCATCTGGAACGTACAAGCCCGGACAGAGGCTGATCACTCGACCTTAACCTTTAATTTTTCTTATTACAAGATAAAACTATAAAGTGAACACCTTATACGTGGAAATTATTAAAACCACGTCTCTTTGGTATTATTGTTCCTGTTATTGTTATTGTTGCTATTATTATTATTATTATTATTATTATTATTATTATTATTATTATTATCATTGTTGTTGTTGTTTTTGTTGTTGTTTGCAGTCGTAGTAGCGGTAGTATATATAGCAACAAAATTTAACAAATTGTGCATAAATATCTGAAATATTACTATTGTTGCACCATCATTAAGCAACAAAGATGAAACAGTGCTGAAACCCCAAACTCAGCAAAGGAGATTTCTACATCTAAACTCTTAGTCAGATAAGAGTTTCTTGAGTAATAAACTTTTTTGGTTAAGCTTGTATGACTTAATATACTCGTATTCAGGGATAATAATAACTTCCTCGGACACTGCCTATGTACTTGTTTAAATATCAAGAGAGTCGTTAGGTCTCGGAATATAAGCAGAATTTATAATATTTGCCCCTGGACAGCTTCTTTTTGGAATCATGTTTTATTCTTGCCCTGTATATATGATTTTAACCTTAGGGGGGATTTTTTTTTTCGAACACGAAGGGATACATATAGCCACAGTCAACTCCATTCACACTAGGGTGAAAAAAATCGTCTGGTGGTAATGTTTTTGAATGAAGAATGAGCTAATATCAAAGATGTTACATACCATACGTGGCCATTTGCTCGTAGACGTCTTTCTTATGGTAAATAGTATCGTCTGAAGATAGCAAGAGAAGACAATTGTGATGTTATCGTAGTTAAAGGGGTTAATGGAGATGGTGAGTTTTACCCTGTATGAAGAGGTGTGTGTGTGTGTGTGTGTGTGTGTGTGTGTGTGTGTGTGTGTGTGTGTGTGTGTGTGTGTGTGTGTGTGTGTCTGTGTGTGTGTGTGTGTGTGTGCAACTTGAATGAAATGGCCTGATGAGACAAAGAATTTTATGAAACGTACTTGCGTTCAAAGGATTTCATATGCAACAATTGACCACGCAGTTTTGCAGGGTGTGCTGGGCGAGGATGGGTAAAGTGACGTTAGGAGAGGTTAGGTTAGGTTAGTTTAGGTTAGATTAGGCAAGGGTTAGCTTAGTTAAGTTTGTTTGGGTAAGTTAGACTACAAAGCAAAATGAGTTATTCTCTGTACAATCCCTCCCAAGCTGAACTGTATCGTGTGGCAGTTGCAAGAATAGGTTTTTATAAAGTCTCTCCTTCACCTTACG
>NC_137031.1:43745250-43752750 GCF_032717465.1 Coenobita brevimanus | reverse complement strand
AAGTAACGTGTCAGTATGGCTATGCACATCAGATGATAATTATTTGAAACACAAGAGTGTGCTCATGGGCTGAAGGGATTACAAGTCTCACGAAAAAGGACATTGAAAAGAGAATGTAAACTAAAAATGACGTCATACAGATCAGTGATTTCGGTAAAGTAGATAATAACAATGTGGGTGTGGTAGTGTGGATGCAGGAAAGTGTATATAAAGCGAATGGATGTGGTATGTTAATGAGTAGTAAATTAAGTAATGTGCATACCATTAGTGTGGGAGAACTCGGTATGAGACAGAGGGGTAAATGAACTGTGGGTGTTGCAGGGGGAGGTACAGCGTGGCAGGGTGTAGGTATGGCAGACTGTGGTGTGGTGTGGTGTGTTGTGATGTGATGTTGTTTGGTGTAGTGTGGTGAGGTATGGCAAGGTATAGGTATGGTTGCATGTTTTGTGGTGTGTGTGTGTGCGTGTGGTGTGGTGTGTAATGTGGCAAGGTGTGGTTATAACAAAGTTTGGTGTGATGTGGTGCTGTACTGTTTGGTATGATGTGATGATTCATGAGCTTTGTGAAGGTATGAGAAGGCACGAGGATGGACAGTGTGGATGTAATCAGTGCCTTACGTGTGGGTGAGGAAGGGCAGGACATATTAAGGAAAGCAAGACAGTTAATCTTTTCAGGCTCCTGTGACTCGTTCTAAGCTGAATAAAATCGTCTGGCTTTGGGTGGAATAGCATACTAGAGAGAGAGAGAGAGAGAAGAAAAAAGGAAAGAAAAGAGAATTCTCACCACACTTTGTATTTTGAAACATAGGAAGAAAGGTTTGTGAAATACAATATTGTAAGTCACATTACAATAATCACATTATCCTAATCTATAGAATAAATTAATAGGACACAGAAACATGAACCAAATCATCGCACAGTTTCATTGAACCTGTGTGTAACGGTGGTAGCATTAGTAGTAGTAGTAGTGGCAGTAGCAGTAATAATAGTACCATAGTAGAAGTAGTAGTAGTAATAGTAGTAGTAATAGTAGTAGTAGTAGTAATAGTAGTAGAAGTAGTTTTTGTTGTTGTTGCTGTTGTTATTATCAGCCGCGAAGGGAAGCTGGGATTGTTTTCAATTTATGTGTGTGTGTGTGTGTGTGTGTGTGTGTGTTTGTGTGTGCACGACAACTTCGCAATCGCTCAAGATATTATCACAAAATTTTACAGGTGTGTATGGGAAAGAGGTCAAGGTCTGTCTGTCTGTTAGCACGATAAGGTCGCAACCGTCAAGGTATCATCACCAAATATTACAGGTGTGTAGTATGGGTGAAAATCTCCTACGAGTTTCGTTTTCAGTTTGTTTGTGTTTCTGTATGTATGTGCGTCTGTTAGCACGACAACTTCGCAGCCGCTCAAGATGACAAAATTTTACAGGTGTGTAGTTAGGATGAAAATCTATAAGTTCGATATTGGTGAAAGTAAGTCAAGGTTCGTGTGTTTATTACAACGATAACTTCGCACCTGCTGGAGATATCATGGCAAAATTTTACAGGTGTGTAGTAGGAATGAAAATCTCGTACGAGTTCGAAATTGGTGAATTTACGTAAAGGTCAAGGTCATATTCCAAGCCGCGCTAGATATGTATCGGCTCGCGGCTGATGTGATTCCCCTCTTGGGGAGCCTCTATACTCCGTTTTTTTTATCGAGGCGAAGATGAACTTGACAGATTGGTGATTATTGCCTGAATGCAACATTACTTCATAATCTAGCATTATTAACTGACAACAAATATCTGAGGGGGAAATTTGGGTTAGTAAATATTTTTTGGACATAATGCATTCAGCCAGTCATCATCAACCTGTCAAGTGCATCTTCGCCTCAATAAAAAAAAAATGGAGTATAGTTGTTATTGTTTTCGCTGCTGCTGCTGTTGCTGCTGCTGCAGTTGTTGTTCTTATTAAGACCCCAGGTTCATCCGAATGTGATCCCAGTAGACTGCAGGCTGAAATTGCACCCCTCCTGCAACCCAGCATCCCCTTTCAGGGAATAACGAAAGCGTGTAGCAGTAAACCCTTTTATTAACATCATCCGCCAGAGGACGTATTTCTTATTTTATTCTTGCTATCATCTGATTATGCATTTTAGGAAAGACTTTTCTAATTAGGGAAGTTTGCTGTAGCCCCTCTTATCTCCCTCAGTAAGAGAGATCCTTCAAAAGATTAAGTGACATTGTCTGGAGGTATGAAGGTGTAATAAAGAATACGTAATCGGATTGGATATACCCCCATGAACCCAGTTCCTGGTAAAATTTATATAAAATCGTTGAGATATAAAAAGAACGTCATCATTATACGCGATGGGAATTATCGGCATGTCCGCACCCTGACAGGCGGAAGTGTGTTGCGGGGTAGTAGTGTACACGGGTCGAGGACATGAAGAGAGTTGCAACACCACCCCAACCCACACCACCCATACCACTCAAATCAACACCACAACCACCGCCCAAACCTACACCATCCCTACCACCCAAACCTACACCACCCCCACCACCCAACCCCAGGCCACCCTTACCTACCTCATCCAAACCCACACCAACCAATCCCACAACATACCCACCACCATCCACCCCGACAACCATCCCTACACCACCCAAATCGACACCACCTCCACCACTAAAATCCCACACCATCCCCAACAGCCAACCCCACCCCACCCCAACAACCACCCCTACACCACCCAAATCGACACCACCGCCACCACCAAAATCCCACACCATTCCCACCACCAAAATCCCACACCATCCCCACCAGACAACCCCACCCCACCCCACCACCCAATCCTACACCCCCATCACCATCCAGCCACACACCACCCTCAAAACCCAACCCCACACCAACCCCACCACCCAACCCAGCCCCACACCACCCAATCACCCAACCCCACACCAACCTCACCACCCAACCCAGCCCCACACCACCCAATCACCCAACCCCACACCAACCCCACCACCCAACCTAGCCCCACACCACCCAATCACCCAATCCCACACCAGCCCCACACCCAACCCCACACCAACCCCACCATCCAGCCCCACACTATCCCCATCACCCAACCCCACACCACCACCACCACCCACCCCAACCCCATACCCCCGTCACGCACAGGCTTCTTTTGCCAGTTCTACGCCTCTTAAAACTTTTTTCATAATTAGCGAAGCCGAAGGAATAGTTATTGTGATTAGAATATATGTATCTGTGAGTGTTTTTATGCAAACATAATGTCTCATGAAAGCCTGATCCAAGCTGGATAATGCGTCGATTTTCATGCAGACTGATCAGAGGTCAGTGTCAGTTTAGGGTGAGGAAAATATCCCATGAATTCCTCAGCCGATCTGCATCAAGCTTGTCACATGAATTATGTGTGGGGATAAGAATAATTGACTCGATTTTGGTGCAGAGCGATCATAGGTCAAAGTCACAGGACAAGCTTAAAGTTTGGGCATGAGGTCATTAAGCATTCTTAGCTCCCCCTCCAGTTACTCTGTCTGTCTCAGCCCATACGAGGTTCCATTGCAGGATCTGACCTTATCCTCGGAGAAGTGAACTTTCAATGTGCTGGCCAAGTATAAAGGAGGAAAGGATGAGAGTAATACGCATGCATGTACAGTTGTATTAATCCTCTCTCTCTCTTTCTCTCTCTCTCTCTGTGTTTGTGTGTGTGTGTGTGTGTGTGTGTGTGTGTGTGTGTGTGTATGTGTGTGTGTGTGTATAGAACTACCTCCATACCCCTTCACCACAACCCAGCACCACGTCCTTCCGCCACTCCAAAGCACCCTCCATCACGCATCTCCACTGCCAGACGCTTAATACCTGTGTTCGTCCATGATGGCCGCGATAAAAACACTTGTTAGACTCTGTACCCTAGCTCATCACCACCCCGTTGCGCCACTCTCACCCATCTTCCCACATTTACCTCTTCCTCTATGCGTTTACTTCCTTCTTAGTCATTCTTTCCGTATCTTCTAGTCATCTAATACCTGAACACTCTTGATGTCCTTTTAAATTTCTCTGCATTAATGACACAGAGAATGATAACGAAAAATATTTTATACACATGGAATAATGACAGAAGTGGTAATACAGAAAATAATCATATTTTGTCCATAAAAACATGTTCATTTAATGTTGAAAATTAGTAGCTAATAAAAGCTAATATATTGTAAACGTATCTATAAAGAATCTTAACTATTTTCTGTGTCCATAGAAATTAATTATTCTCGAAAGTCCTTTTTGTCGGATTTTTCCAATTTAATAGACACCCACGCTTGTTAGCAGTGTTTGGTGGCTACATGAGGGAAGGCAAAAATATAAACAATATTTTTTTACACAATTTATGCTTCAGGAAGCTTGTCAATACTTCCCCTGGTGTGCTACGGGAAGGTACAATGCAGTGACGTCACGGTACACGAAGAGTTAATAAATATGCCCATCATCCTAAGGTAAAGATGAGGAAGGAAGGCTGGAATGAATGGGATGACCCCGTTTCTCACGATCCCCCTCCTTCCCTCTATCCCTCCCCCCTCTCACCCCCTCCCCCTATCCTTCCTCCTCCTTCCTTCATGTCTTCGTTACCTACTTCCTTGTATCTCTTTCTGTCCCTCCTCACACTGCGTTTTACTTCCTTATTCCCTCGCTTTCGTGATTCCTTTGCTCTCTCTCTCTCTCTCTCTCTCTCTCTCTCATGCTCCCCTCCCCTTTCTTCCTTTATTTCCCTTCTTTTCCTCTTTTTCTTCCCCCTTTCTCATTTCCTTCTCCTCCTCCTTTCCCTCCCCATCCTCATCCTCCTTCTTTTCTTTACCTTCCCTCCCCTGTCCTTCCTCTCCTCCCCTCCCTCCTCCCCCTCCCTCCCTCCCTCCTCAATGGCCCAGAGCACCCCAACCCCTCCCCAGTGTTGTGACGTCATCAGTGAAAGTTCCTCTACCTCAAGGTTCCTGTCTCGATTCTCCCATTTCCTTCCTTTCTGTTGTTTCTCTCTCTCTCTCTCTCTCTCTCTCTCTCTCTCCTCGTTGACTGCAGTTTCACGCACACATCAACACCTTCACGCTCTTCTGCAGGACCTCAGGCGAACACAAACACAGTATTCAGAGGCTGTCAAGTTCCTATATAAGGCTTTTCAACACACGAACATCTGGTCCCATGTTGGTGATAATTCTTATGCCGAAGTTGTGTGGAAGAGGGCTGGATTTTACTGATTACTTCACTTCTTTGGCTCAGTTCTGGATGGTACGGGAGGCTTCGTAGTACGCCTTCCTTAGCGATTTATTTTGTGCATTGCATCTTTATACTTTTTTATGCTGTTGATGTGGTTTCAGTATCACCGTATTCTGCATCGATAATATACAGGAGGGTACTGATGTGTAATGTGAATAATAAATCGCTCAAAAAGGGTTGTTACGAAATCTCCAAAGCCACTTAGAATACGATCCATGCTGCTAACATGCACTTCAAACCCAAAACAACGGGGAATATTATCTTTTAAATTAGACTTCATATTACTGAGTGTATTTTTGCTGTCTCCAGGCGATTATAGTCAGCTTTGGAGATATCTCATGTAGGGGGTAACTGAAGGCTATCGCTTATTTCTACAGTTCTAAACTCTCTCCAAAGCTCAATAAAATCGTCTGGAGATACCTAGACTAATATATAAACTACAAGGCCGAAATGAGGAGGTTAGAAAGAAAAATACGACAATGTAAACTGATTCCTTATAATAATTAAGTGCTATGAAAACTATTGAAACAGAAATGGAATAAGAATATGTAAACACGAGCCCTGTTTTGCGTGGAAGTTCTTGCTCACCTTCCATACCCTCACTAAACCTCGTGTAGCCCAGTGATGACGTATGTTGCAGCGATGACGTAGCAGTGACGTCATTTATTGGTAAGGCCCACTGACGCAAGCTAGTGCCTGGTACGGAATGGAATGCGTATGTCGAACCCGGAAAATTGTGCGGGCATTTCTGGTTTTATCCCCTTTGCCTTCCTAAAAAGAAAAAATAAATAAATAAATAAAAAATAAAAATATTGTTATCAGTTTTAGGTAGTTTGCTTTGTACAGTCTGCCTCCTCTCTCTCTCTCTCTCTCTCTCTCTCTCTCTCTCTCTCTCTCTTTCTCAGTGTGTGTGTGTGTGTGTGTGTGTGTGTGTGTGTGTGTGTGTGTATTCTCAGTCTCTAACAACTATAAGGGTAGGTACTGGAGAACGGTAGTATTTCTCACCCAGTGCTGTACCCTCCAACACCTCCCTTCCTCACAACACACACACACACACACACACACACACACACACACACACACGGTCATCGTTACTGTACTAAAACGTATGATCGGTGAAGAATTTCTGTCATGTGCACACACTCCTTAACCCCTTCAGCCTGTGGACGTACTTTAGATTTCATTATATTCAGCTTAGGAAAGACCGTTTCTGTATAATAAAACCAGCGCACAATAATTAAACGTGCAATAAAACCAGTGCACTATAATTAAAAGTAAATGAGGAACGATTAGCCCACTAAGTGCGAGAGGTGCTGGAGAGGGACGCCTTCACGTGGTGGCACCAATACAAACCTGGCGGCTCCATTGTCTGTTATGCAAACCTTCCGCTACTTCTTCCCTATCCCCCAAATGAGGATGGCTAACTGCAGAAGCTCAGTTTAAGGCGGCAGTCTATTGGGTTCAGATGAGCCCAGGGTCACATATCAACAATTCCGAGGGATCTTTGTGGGTGGCAAGAACGCAGTGAAAATAATCATGGTGAAGTGATTAATCCACCCCCCAGACCGAAAAAAAAAATATATAATTCTATTTATGCTCTCTCTAAATTTTATTCACTGATCTTATTCAACTGTAGTATGGAATTTGTTAATAAGTCTGTGTTCACTTCCTCCCGTTAGATAAACTTCTGAACTTAATATGAATCCGATGAGAATTTCGTCCTCGACGTGAGGGGGCTAAAGCAGGTAGAACCACGCTGCTTCCTGCATAAATATAAAAACTGAAAATTCATACTTACTAAAGAAACTGACCCTGATTTTTTAAAGTATTTGGCTGTAAAAAGCAGAACATCCAAGTAACGCAAGGGACATTTATTCTAGTCAAGGAACGGGGTCTAAATGACTTTTTTTTTTCCTTTCCAATGCTGTGGCGCTTTTTATATTAATTTTTTGCAGTGTCTACATGATTTTATGCAGTATACCGGACACTTCTGGAATTGCGGCAGTTAGGTATAGGATTCACTAACCTTGCGAAAACAGAGATCCGTCCCTAAGTCAACCAAATCGTCTGGAAGTAGCAAGAGAACTTTAAGGAAAACGTCCCATGATTTGAGGGGTTTATCTGTTTTTATGGGGATGATAAGCAATATTCAGTCTGATGATAAAAAATAAGAAAGTTTAGGCCACATTTCAAGCAGGTGGACTTTGCTAGCCACATATTATCCATGTTTTCGGCCACACAGACAAA
>NC_137031.1:43652750-43740250 GCF_032717465.1 Coenobita brevimanus | reverse complement strand
TTCTACCTCTTTCTCTCTCTCTCCTTGTCAGACTGCCTAATTATTCTGCTTCTTCCTGTTGTCTCATTCTTTTCTTTCTTTATTTATTTGTTTTAATGTGTCCAACTCAGAGCATAGGCTTCACATCCTGCTTCCATGGCCCAGTAGTCCTCCTACATACCATACACCTCTACATGTCACCACTTCGGCGCTAATACCTACCGTCCATATTGAATACATGCTAGGGCTGTCTGATACAGGACTGGTGTATTGGTATTAGCGGGGGTATTTTTACGACATGTTGCCGGGTCTTCTGGTAGATCAGTAAAGTCTGATTTTATGACATTCAAAATTCAAATATTATGCTTTTATCTGTTCTTCACTTCTCACACTCCTCATTTTTCTTACCTCTTCATTCTGTTTTTTTCATTCGCTACTTTTTTGTGGGTGTCTGTGGTTTGACATTTCAGTTCCATTTTTCTCTACTCATTCCTCTTCATTTCTTTTTTGCCTCATACATCAGCTTTCTAGTCCTCCTTTTCTTCTTATTCACTCTGTTTTGTATTTCTGTGCATCATTTTCATTTCACTGTGTCTTCCTCTTTCGCTCCCTCTTGCTTCATAATCTCGTCTTTCTTTTTCTTCCCTCTGTTCTCAGATTTACTTCTCCGTACTTACTCTGCTTGGTTCATATTTTTTTCTTGTGTTCCTTCTTCCTCTCCATCTTGCATCACTCCCACTGTCTCCTCCGTTTTATATCCCTTCGTTCCTGTCCTACACCTCCTATTAATCTTATTTTTTTTCGTACTTTCATTTCTTCTTACTCATACTCCCAGTCATGTGTCTTCTTCTCTTCTTAATTCATGGTACATTTTTTCTCTTCTCCTTTTTCCCATCATCTATATAATTTCCCCTTTTCTATCCTTCTGTCCTCCTGCATCATCTTGTTCTTCACTTCCTTTAGTTCCATGCTTTCCATCACCTTAACCTTCTGTTTCTCGTCTTTCATCCTTTTCTCTTCTTCCTCACATCTTCTTGCACAACCTCCATTTTTTATCCTTCTTCCATTCCCTCTCCTCATCCCTCTGTTCTTCCCTCTTCTTCCCTCTCCCCGTCATCATTCTGTTTTTCATTCTCTTTCTTTTCTCTTTCCTTCTTAGTCTCAACATCTTTCCCTTCTTCTTCTTCTCATCCATCCTTTCTCCTTCCTCCTCCAGTTTATGCGTCCTTTCGTCGTCTTTCTCTTCCTTTTTTTTTCCTTTCTTCTCCATTTCATCCTTCTTTTTCTCCCTTTTCTTCCTTCTTTCTTCTTATGCTCCATCATCTTCGTTCTCATCCTCCTTCCCTCCTTTCTTCCCTTCTGCCTACAATTCTTCCTCCTGCTCTTCAGTGAATCGGAGTAGTGGGCAAGTTCTTCTTACATTCTAGAGATAACATTAAAGGTGGGCTGAGAATGCAATTTCCTGTACCAGCTCTGTGTGTGTGTGTGTGTGTGTGTGTGTGTGTGTGTGTGTGTGTGTGTGTGTGTGTGTGCGTGTGTGTGTAATCTTCGTGTCTTATTTTTTTATGGATTTTTTTGTGCGAGATTTTTTTTTTCTTTTTTTTTTTTTGCTTTGGATACTGGTTTAAGATTGTTCCGTGTTCTTTTTTTTTTTCACCTGGTGTGTATTGTGTTGATATCCTGTAAATTTTTGTTTTTGTCCCTTCTTTTTTTGTATGTTACGTGTGTGTGTGTGTGTGTGTGTGTGTGTGTGTGTGTGTGTGTGTGTGTGTGTGTGTGTGTATGTATGTAGTGTGCGTGCGTGCGTGTGTGTGTGTGTGTGTGTCTGTGTGTGCGTGTGTGTGTGTGTATGTGTGTGTGTGTGTGTGTGTGTGTGTTTGTGTGTTTGTGTGTTTGTGTGTTTTGACTGTCTGACAATAGTTTATTTCCTTTTGCTTTTTTCAAGTTAAGTGTTCGATGTGTGTGTGTGTGTGTGTGTGTGTGTGTGTGTGGGTGTGTGTGGGTGTGACCCTCCTGGCTTAATGCGTAGCTAGTTGATGTAATGGAGAGGCCCGTTGATCCAGGGTTGGGCGTCCTTGCGTGTTGCCATGTTGCCTTTGCCTTCACCCCCAGTCTTCGCTATAGGCTTACTGTATCCAAAGGGCGTAGGTGAGAGTTACGAGGTTGCATTTTCCAGTCTGATGAGAGGACTACGCAGGTGCCGTTAAATCCTTGGATCAGATTTCGTGTCAGCTTGTTTTTCTAATACTTTCAGACGATTTTTTGTGTAACTCAAGACAGGCCTCTCTTATTGAAATGATCATTGAAGTATACATCTAACTCCTTTGCTTTCCACTGTCTTTCTAAGCTAAATATCATCGCCTGGAGGTAGGAAAAGTGTACCATAAATGACGTCCTCTTGTTAAAAATGTGCAGTGATTCGGCCCAGTTCTCAGAGAGTGTGTACCTCTTGACATGCAAACTGAAGAAAGAGTTAAAGGTGTCGTTTACAAGGAAGTGGTGTGGCGGTTTAAATGCCCCAGTCGGAACGAGGGCAGTGTCATTTTCGTGGGCGTAATATCCAGGAGGTGAGTAGATTTTTTTTTTTTTTTTTTTTTATTATGGTGTGCCCCTGGAACTTATAGGCTCGTCATCAGCCATTACCTCTACATCATCTTGCATGCTGCATTACATAGCGCCGTCAGCAAAAATGCAGGAAGACCAAGCAAGGTTTGTCATCGTAAGCTTCACAAATATTCATCAACTTGGCGGCGTGTCCACACTTTCCCGCTGTCTGTTTAATGATACTGTTTGGTTCTCGCCTGACAGTTGTGATGAGGCTTTTGGCAGGCTGGGGTAGCTGGTCAAGAAGGCGGGAGCAGGAAGACGCGTTATTTAATTTATTTTTGCGACCTTCAGATGAGTTTGTCCAGCCTGGGAAGAGCGTTGTGAAGGCGTGAGGCTGTTTCTAACCACTGAAATATGGAGAGGATCTCCAAAGGCTAACAAAATCGTCTGATAGTAGTTAGATAAAGCCGAAAAACCGAATCTCGTACTGAAGGAGATAGCCGGCAGAGGCCTCGGCTAGCAAAAAAAAAAAAAAAAAAAAAAAAAAAAAAAAAAATACGGTATTGGCTACGGTGTGCTTGAAACACTGAATTATGTCCAGAGGCCTCCAGTCACCGTGATTATATATACAGCCCACTGTGAATGTATGTTGACATTTCTCTCAGATGCCATTAGAGCTGCCACAGGACACAACATAACTTGACCATTAATTTACACACTCTTATTTCACGTGAAAATATGTATGTAATTCTTTTACACTCACTACGACGCAGAATATCTCGCCTTCACAGAGAATTATTGGTTTTAGTCTAAGTGGCTCTAAGGATTTCGTAACACCTTTTCCATAGCTGTTTACTCCACACATTACATCTAAGACAGTACCCTCTTGTATGTCACCGATGCAAGAGCTGTCGATGGATTAAGTTACATGCAAGAAAATCTGAGCGTGAAATATGGAGAATAAATCGCTAAGACAAAAGTTCTACGGAGCCCCCTGTGCCATCCACAGCACTGCCTTAAATAGAGTCTCATTGCAAACTCAAGACGCGCACACAGCCTCACCAACAGATCATGTAAGCATCCATGTTGCGTCTCGTCAGTTTATCCCCGTTTTCTCATTTATTCCTTGAAGTCGCCTTGCACCTGTTGTCTTTGAGCGAACACCCGTTGCAACGCGTTTCCGTCTGGTTTCTCCGTGTGCCACTAAATGTAGATTATGTTTCGTGTGTCGTAATTGATTTGAGAGAGAGAGAGAGAGAGAGAGAAGAAGAACAACAACAACAACAACAAGAAGGAGGAGGAGGAGACAAAAAGAAGAAAAAGAATTTTCAGTGATAAGATAATGGTTACAGAGACGCATACAAGATCATAGAACACCATCCCTGAAAAATGACACCACTTATAGCAGCACGGTGATGGCTGAAATTTCACTGTGATGTGCTTGTTCTGTACAGAGGTAGAATATTCAACAGTTTCTCTACCTCTGACGTTCCCCCTCCATTATCGTCATTCATTAGCATCACCGTCGCTGGGCAGCTTCACATGCCTCCTCCGGTCTTACTTATGTCATCAATATTTTCATTAATACTTATCGTTTCCGTCGTCGCCAGCGTCGTCCACGGCCAGCAGTTCATAACCAAAGACCTTCTAATCTCGCTTATCGTCTGCGTCCACTCTGCCACTACCTCTCTTCCTTCACACTCCTAGCCCTCAGCCACTCCCCATCACGAACATCTCACTTCCTCCAATGTCTTTGCCCTCATCCACTTCTCGACACCAACACTGCTCTTCCTCCATATTCATAACCCTCATCCATTTCTCATCACCATCATCTTTCATCCTCTCTGTCCTTGCCCTCGTCCACTTCTCGTCACCAACACCCCTCTTCCTCCATACTCCTTGCTCTTATCCACTTCTGTACTCTCTAACCTTCTGCTCTCCTAGCCAACATCCATCCTTGTCACCAACGCCTCTCCAACTCCTCCTCCTCGTAATCCTCAGTCACTCTTTCTTTTTATTTAATCGGGTGGTTAGTAACAGGACAATAGGATATGGTCAGAACGGTACAGTAGGTGGAACAGAAAACAGTGCTAGAGTATAGTAATGTGGTAGGTTACATAATATTGCTATTACTGTGTGTGTGTGTGTGTGTGTGTGTGTGTGTGTGTGTGTGTGTGTGTGAGGGGGGGCACTGTTTCACTATCTCATCACCCTCTATTTTTAAGAGGCTAGATAACCAGCGTCCGCCGGTACCCTTATCTTTACGACCTCGTATTTGGATGTCAACAAAAACAATGACTGGCAACCCTACCCTGCTTGTAATTCAGGGTCGTATTCACACGGGCAGAGGAGGGTTTATAGCATGTGTTGGTTATCTCTTCAACCTCTATCTCATATTCAGTCTCTATCTCTCAAGAACACAAGTACACATATATATGGACACAAAATTCAGACGAACTGACATTATCACGTATACATGTATACATAAACACACACAAGATAAGACACTCACATACACTTTTTCATATATATATATATATATATATATATATATATATATATATATATACAGATATATAAAAGCATATGCAGACATACATGTATTAAAACTCTCTAAGGTGTATAGATAAAAACATTAATTCACATAGAGAGACTATTATATGGAAAAGCGAAATTTCTCAAGTACGATGGGGTCAAAAGTTCGTTTATTATTTCGCGTATTTCACTTCTAACTTTCATCTGTTAACTAATATTTCTAATGTTAGAGGAGTTTGGTGTGGTTCTATGCCCATGGATAAGTATCCCAGATGTGTTGCATTATGGTGGAGTGTTTCAGACATGCCCTACGTCTGAAGTAGGTCTAATGGAAGAGTAGACGAGTTTTTGTCCCTGGCTTTGCTGCCGATGGTTCCTCCACACTTTCTTAGAACGTGGCTATCGTGTTTGAATAATCGAAAACATTCTATAAGTTGGAAAGGTTGGAATCTGACATCACTCTAGGCGTCTTATCCTAACTTGGCCCAGATTTTCGTCTTTTAGTAGCTAATTTCACATAACCCAATGGCAAAGTAAGACAATCCTGCAGCCCTACATCCTTTCTTGGCACCTCTTCTTGGCTAGTTCGATATTCGAGTGTCGATCTCTTTTCATCAGTCAGCATCCGAGATGGGGAGTCGGCAACTTTAGGCAAAGTTAAAGCAAAATCAATACACCTAGGATCCCACATGTGTAAAGGAGTACCTGACCCCAGGCACACTACTGTTTTTTTGAGATATGGGTCTGGCTTCCTTACCTGCCAGTTTAATGTTATAACTGGACAGATTGACAGTGTTTTTGTATCGATTTGCTCATCTATTAATCTTTTCACTACAAATACTGCTTCTACCCTCATGCTTGCCACGGCTAAACGATTCCCTTCAGTTCACGTATTTCTTTCCAGCTAAGTAAATTACACGTACCTACCGTTAACCCCTTCACAGCAATGATGAACTTTTGGTCTGGCTACTGCCCGAGAGTTATATTTTCTTTATAAAGGTCGTTTCGAAGTGAAGTGGTAAGGTGATGGGAAGAAAAATGATAAAATTCCAATACGCAAATGAGAGCAACTTGCCTCCATTGTACAATTTCAAAATGTTATGTGAAATAAGTTACAAATGGGTGATTATCATGGTGATGTGATTAAATGCGTCTCTGTCTGTCTGTCTGTCTCTGTCTCTGTCTCTCTCTCTCTCTCTCTCTCTCTCTCTCTCTCTCTCTCTCTCTCTCCCGCATCATATTTTTGTTTTTGGTAATCATAGTTACAGAGCCAAAATGCCGATTTGTAAAAAAAAATTCAAAAGGACCATAGGGTCTGTTGCTGTTTGCTTTCCACTGTTATGCAAGAAGACAGATTTACAGATTTATTAGTATAATTTTACCTAATACAAAGGAGGTAAAAATTATATTTCACTAAATGCTGAAGTTTGATAAGAAATGAATGATGACCAATTAACGAAGAAGGTGACAACGGCAGTCACAATCCTAACCCTGTTTGGTACATACACATGAGTTTGGGAGATCTTCAGTATGGCGCTCTTATCACTTCTGGGATATTTCACGGAGAAGAAAGAGCTGTTAGAAGTAATCACTCACTCTCATGCGCTGTACTGTAGGAGGTACGAGGTTGCTTCCAGTGTTTATGTCAAACGGCTAGGTCATCCAACCCTCCATCAACACAAGAGAGGGAAGGAACGAGGAGACAACCCCTCGTCCCCCACTAGGCAAGGAATGCAAACTTAATCATTAATTTTCATTCTGGCCCCAAGCGACAGGAAACTGGGATAGGAAAAGCCCATGGCCACTGAGCACAACACGACAATAACACAAAAACGTCACTAGGTTCCATATGCATAAATTTTTATGAACTTAAGTTGTATATAAAGCTGCTAGTTAATATATTTTTATCCTCAATCATACACTTACAATGCACTTTGCAACAAAACAAAAAGTAAATGGTAAGAGGAAAATGCGCAAAACAAGGCGATTTCTGATAAAAGCAAACTGCCATGGAGATTTGTTTATCCAGCAACTTGGTTAAGAGTTTTGATGAATGTCAAGTCAGTCCCAAGTACCACCCACTCCGGCCTCCCTTTACCCCCGCTCCGTGTAAAGGGGTTAAGTCATAGCGGGGTTAAGAAGAGGGAAGGACAGATACAAAGCATAGATAGAGGCATCGAAGAATATAGTAGAATAAAAGGGTGTGATGTTAGTTTGGCTGTTTGACTGTTGAGAACTGCCGTTAAGGGAAGTCAGAATGGCAGTTAAAAAATGGGTCCGATATATACAAGGCACAGAGAAATAGTAAACAGGGGTATGGTGTAGGATTGTTTATGTGTCTGTTATGGACTTGTGTTAGTTTGTAAGTGCCCACCCCTCAAACTAGGAGACAACCAGTGAGGCTCGAACTCATCTCCAATTACGTCATGTCTCTGTACCTCCAAACACCTCAATTCTCTACCTCACACCTCCAAACACCTAATTTCTCTACCTCACATCTCCAAATATCTAATTTTTCTACCTCATACCTCCAAACACCTCATCTCTCAGCCTCACATCTCCAAACACCTCATTTCTCCACTCTTATCTCCAAACACCTCATTTTTCTACTTCACATCTCCACACACCTCATTTCTCTACCTCACACATCCAGTCACCTGATTTCTTTACCTCACACCTCCAAACACCTCACTTTTCTACCTCACACCTTCACACACCTCACTTCTCTTCGTTACACCTCCTATCAGCTCGTTTCTCTGCATCACACCTCCAAACATCTAGCTTTTCCACCTCGTAACCTCCAGCTGGACATTACACGGGGCGTTCACCTTCTGACACCAGCCACCTTTAAACAACAAAAACCTCCATGTTTCATAATGGCTTCTGACAGTCCATTTTAAGGGGACTGGTGAAAGAAACAAGTGTTATTCTTGTGACGATTTTATTACACCCATCACCTTTAATTTGCAGACTTCAGTGATGTACAGAACTCGCTTACATTTTATACGACTTACAGGCACCTCTAATTATAAAGTATATGTAATATCGGAATAACTCTTGACATACTACATCTGCCGTCGTAAGTGCCTAAGCCAACACGACATATCTAATTTCTGAATCATTCGTTACATGTGAAAGTTGCCATAGAAAGTACAGTACACAGCTCCCTTGTTTGAGAGGCAAGCAACACGATTTACGTCTGTCTATCTATCTATCTATAGCCCGACGCCCTAATCCCGCAAAGGGTGGCCGCAGACAAAACGCCTCCAAGTCGCTCTGTCACCCACCATTTGACCACCCTCCCCCCAACTCATCCCCCCTCCCTCATATACCTCTCAACTCCATCCCTCCACCTCATCCTCGGTCTACCTCTCCCTCCCTCCCTCCACCTCACCTAATTTTGGAATATTCCATACTTAAGAAAGCTGCCGTATCAAGGACAGTACCAATATTTGATACGCAAACAAACACAGCCTAAGGCAGATAATTTCCAAATAATTCGTTACAACCGAAAGACGTTATCGTAAGTATATAGGGCCTTTATTTGACGGATGTGCAAACATGTCGTAAGGTAAGTAATTTTCCTACATGAAAGTGGCCTTCGCATGTACAGTACTTTTCATTGACAGAGACGCAAACATGATGTTCAATGGGTAAAATTTCTGAATCATTCTGTACATACGAAAGTGGCCCAGCAAGCGTAACTGAGGGGCAAGCTAACAAGGAACTCGTAATGTCGGTCACTCTGTGTACCCTTCCATTACCTGTACCCGCCTCCTCTCTCACTATCAGCACTCACGTTATCGCGCTGAGGTACTGATAACGGCGGAAGCGATAAACCTACACGCTCCTCTTATCATCCACCTGACGCATGAAGCGGATTGAAGCGGATTCCGAGTGGGAGAGGGGAAACGAAATGGCGGCTGGGTCGGTTTGGTACTGGCCTCATATTTGGGGGACACCCCTTAAATTGTGTTTGACTGTGCATCAAAATACTGGTACAGTCCTTGATACTTCAGCTTTTGTAAGTAAGATATTATTCCAAAATTACGTAAATCGTGTTTGCTTGCCTCTCAAACAAGGCAGCTGTGTACTGTACTTTCTACGGCAACTTTCGTATGTAACGAATGATTCAGAAATTAGATATGTCGTGTTGGCTTAGGCACTTACGACGGTAGATGTAGTATATCAAGAGTCATTCCGATATTACATATACTTTATAATTAGAGGTGCCTGTAAGTCGTATAAATTGTAAGCGAGTTCTGTACATCACTGAAGTCTGTAAATTAAAGGTGATGGATGTAATAAAATCGTCACAAGAATAACACTTGTTTCTTTCACCAGTCCCCTTAAAATGGACTGTCAGAAGCCATTATGAAATATGGAGGTTTTTGTTGTTTAAAGGTGGCTGGTGCTAGAAGGTGAACGCCCCGTGTAATGTCCAGCTGGAGGTTATGTGGAGGAAAAGTTAGATGTTTGGAGGTGTCATGCAGAGAAATGAGCTGATTGGAGGTGTAACGAAGAGAAGTGAGGTGTGTGAAGGTGTGAGGTAGAAAAGTGAGGTGTTTGGAGGTGTGAGGTAAAGAAATCGGGTGACTGGAGGTTTGAGGTTGAGAAGTGATGATTTGGAGATGTGAAGTAGAAAAAATGAGGTGTTTGGAGATATGAAGTGGAGAAATGAGACTTTTGGAGATGTGAGGCAGAGAGATGTGGTGTTTGAAGGTACTTGGTAGAAAAATTAGATATTTGGAGATGTGAGGTAGAGAAATTAGGCGTTTGGAGGTGTGAGGCAGAGAGATGAGGTGCTTGGAGATGTGAGGCAGAGAAGTGAGTTGTTTGGAGATGTGAACTTGATAAATGAAGTGCTTGGAGTTATGAAATAGGCAAGTGAAGTCCTTAGAAGTGTAAAACAGACAACTGAGGTGAACAGAGGTGTGAGGCAAGTGTGCGGTGCTGAGAGGTGGGGTAGAGAAGTGAGGTTTTTGGAGATGTGAAAGAAACAAGGTGCCTGGACGTATGAAGTAAAGGAATGAGGTCTGGAAATGTGAACTGAAGAAATGAGGTACTTGATATGAGACTAGCATAATATTCAAGTGTTAATGCATCGCTACAACTCAGTATTCAAGATGGAGAGATGGCAATTTTAGACCAAGTTGGCGTAAAAGCAGAATAATCATCAATATTCACGCTAGTGGGAAAGACTCCAGTTTCGCATCGCTAGTTCAGAACTCCAACCGTATAAATGGCATATCGATCATCACTATGCATGTTATCGTTATTATGAAATATTACGTGAGCATCATCTAAGACTAGGTACGCGTCATTCAAAGGAAGTTTTTTGCCTTGTGAAGAGCGTGTGGTTTATCAGATACCCAGAACGTAAGCAGATGAAAGAATCGACGTGTACGCGTAGATGATTCGGATATCTTGGAGGTGTGTGTGTGTGTGCGCTTTATCTCAGTAGGAGAGTCTTTGCTGAAAGGTGTGTGTTTGTGCTTTATCAAATATCCAAACTGAAAATAAAGTGGTGTTCACTAAATGGAAGCATCAGTATACACCCAAGGATGACTGAGATAGTTGGGTGATATTGCGTACTTGCAGTGATGTTGTAGTCAAATGAGAGCAGTGATGAACAATAGGAATGTAAGCGTTGGAATATAATAATAATAATAATAATAATAATAATAATAATAATAATAGTAATAATAATAATAATAATAATAATAATAATAAATGTTGGCGATATATTAGTTTCGACAGTAGTAATAGTAGTAGTAGTAGTAGTTGTTGTTGTTTTTGTTGTTGCCGTTGGTGGTGGTGGTGGTGGTGTTGCAGTAGTAGTAGTTGTAATTGATCTTGTAGTAGTCGTCAGTCAATCAGTCAAACAATCAATCAACTTTACTTCGTATTTAACATACGTACAGTAGGGGGCACAACGGCCGAACATTCTTTTAAATAAAAAACACATTCTCTAAAGTTTTTTTCAAAGCGCTAAAAAAAAAAAAAAAAAAAAAATCATAATTAAAATGTGTAGTTAAAATTAATCTTGTTTTACCTTACGCACATAAATATCTTCATATATATATTGAATTAAATACGTGTACATATACTATAATACATATATACATGCTGCAGCACCAACACAGCTCACTACCATATAAATAATTCAAAACCAAATATCTTTTTATTTGTTCACACAGTAACCCCCAGTCCTCTTCTTTCTTTATGATTTTGAATCCAAGCAAAGACAGTAGTAGTAGTAGTAGTAGTAGCTGCAACCCCATAGGCATTTGGACGTGAACCAGTGGTCTGGAAGCTGAAGTTTTCCTTTTCCTGTAGGCTACCATTCTCCTTTTGGGGGATAGGGAGAGAACTGATGGTCGTCTGTAAAACCAGGCAGAGGAGTTGCCTGACCATATCAGAGAGTGTAGGCTTATCGTTTCCGCCAATATCAGTCCCCACCGCGATAACCTTAGTGCTGATAGCAGGAGAGGAGGCAGGTACAGGTAATGGAAGGGTACATAAACTGACCGACATCACGAATTCCCTGTTTGCTTTGCCTCTCAGTTACGCTTGTTGGAGCCATTTTCGTATGTACAGAACGATTCGGAAATGACCTGACCTACATCGTATATGCTTCTCTCTCAAATAAAGACACTGTCCATGCAATGGCAGCTTTCGTATGTGGAGAATGATTCGGAAATAGTCTACATCGTGTTCGTTTGTCTGTCAAGCATAGGTACTGTGCTTGCCACGACAAATTTCGTATAAAAAGAAAGATTCGGAAATTACTTACATAGCTTTCGCTTTATCAAATGAAGGTACTGTACTTGCGATGGAAGCTTTCGTAAGGTGAAAAATGATACGAAGATTACGTGTATTGTTACTGATAATCTGCCGAATGTATGGACTGTGCATAATACGGCAGATATAATTATGTGATGAATGACTCAAAGATTAAATAACCTACATCTTGTTTATTTGTCTGGGTACTGTACTTCTCATAACAGCTTTCGTATGCAAAGAAAGTCGGAAATAACAAGATACGTATATTTTGTATCAGCTGTGACTGTCAGTAATTGAGATTGTAAATGACCACCATAAATCATTGGGATCTATTAGTCAGAGGTGCTGGGTGTTCCATGGTCATCTTAATAAATACTTTACTCGTTTCCTTCATTAATCCTCTGAAAGTTAAACTATGCAATATCGAATTAATAAAGGTTGACAATTTGGTGCTAGTTATAGTGCTTGGTGTTTGAATACGGCCAGTTGTAGGGGAGTAATGTCATGTGTAGTGGCTTGGTGAAGATGTAACTTATAATAAGGCGCTTGGAGGTGTGACATAAAGAAGTTAGAAGTTGAGCCTTGAGAGATAATAAGCTGTATGGAAGTGTGAGGTAGGGATGTGAGATAATTAGATGAGTGAGGTAGGTGTAAGGTATTCGGAGGTGTGAAGTAGGTGTCAGGTGTTTGGAGGTGTGAGATCTAAAGAAATCAGGTGTTGAGGTTTGAGAGGAATATGGTGTTTGGAGATGAAAGGCAGGGAAATGATTTGTTTGGAGGGATGAAGTAGAGAACTGAGGTGCTTGGAGGTATGAAGTAGAGAACTGAGGTGCTTGGAGGCATGAGATAGAGAACTGAGGTGCTTGGAGGTGTGAGGTAGAGATGTGGGATGTTTGGAGATGTAAGTTAAGGAAGTGAGTTGTTTGGAGGGTGTGAGCTAGAGAAGTGAGGTGTTTGGAGGTGTGAGATGTAGAAGGTAGGGTTTCTTGGAGATGTGAGAGTGAGAAGTGAGGTATTTGGTGGTGTGAGCTACAGAAATATGAAGCTGGAGATGTGAGTTAGAGGAACGAGGTGTTACGTTATCGTTATGTGGAATTTTATGTGAGTATTATATGAAATCATACTCATTACGCCATAACATGAAGGAAATTTTCGTCCTTTTGCAACCCAACCCCCGCGACTAGCCTCATATTCTAGTGGTAGTCTCTTGTTACGCCTTAGCATTGAAGATAGCGAGTTTTATGCATAGAAGTGAACAGAATTTAGGTACGTGTTGTGTTAAGGGAGATGTTATTCAGAGGTGGACGTTGGCTGAAGGTGTGTGTCTCGTTTCGTGTATGTGATGTACTATTACCTTCTTATGCATGATTACAAGTTTTATGTTTATTCTTTCCACCTACAGATTACTTTTTCTGCATAGGAAATTCTCTCACCCTGAAGAAGTTATAGAAGGATATATATAATATCGCTGGTTCTAAAAACTCTTTCCCGAACAGAAAAAAACATATATATAGTCTGGAGATGTGCAAATGGGTTGTGTTATGTGAGAGGACGGGTGAGCGAACAGGTTAATGTGTCAGGTGAAGAAGGGCGAGTGAATGTTGATGAGCCAGGTGCGTAGACGTGTTGATGAGTCAGGTGAGTGAGTGTGTTGAGTCAGATGAGTGGTGTGTTAAATATTCAAGAGAGTGTGTTGAGTCAGGTGGGTGAGTGTGTTGATGAGTCAGGTAAGTGGGTGTGTTGGTGAGTTAGTGAGTGAGTGTGGTATTGAGTCCGGCGAGTAGGAAGATGATAAGTGGGAGAGTGAGTATGCTTGTTGTACTTTAGCCTGGCCCAGAGAATACTTATCTGAAGGCTACCCAGTGACTTACTGTTTGAAATAGAGGCTTTATAAAACACTGCATATGAGGAAAACGATCGTCGAAAAAGTGCCGATATTTTGAGTAGAATGCGGTTACTTTCCCTGTTTCTGAATCATAGCCACATTCCACCCACGCAGAGGGCAATGTCTTAGGGTTTGTAGAGGAAGGTAGGACCAGTACAAGGCATAGGTTGTAAAACAGTCGGTAATGGTATGCTCTCTATCAGTCTATTGTCAGTCGCCTTAATCCCGTAAGGGGTGGCCACAAACAAATCGCCTCCATGCCAACTGGTCCCCCGCCATTTCACTGCCCTGCTCCCAGCTCACACCCCCTCTCTCACATACCTATCCACTCGATCCCTCCATCTCATCCTTGGCCTCCCCCTCCCTCTACCCCCCTTCACCTCACTAACATACATTCTCATCGTTAGTCTTTCGCTCTCCATCCTCTCCACATGGCCAAACCACCTCAGAGTATTTCGCCTAACGCTTTCTATCACATCCACATCCATACCACAACGCTCCTTCACATCCTCACTTGTCAGTCTCTCTCTCCATGTAACTCCACATGCTTCTCTCAGATAACTCATTTCCACTGCTCTCACTCTTGACTTGTGTCCTTCCACCAGGGTCCAAGCTTCACTTACATATCGCACGTAAGAGCTGGTATCACAATACTGTCATGCGGCGATTTTTGTACTTCCATGCTCACTTCCCTATTTCTTATCACTGCTTTCAAAGAACCCGCAGCTTTTCTTCCTTCTTGTTCCCTTTCAAGCACTTCACCCTCTAAACTTCCATCTTTACTCATCACACTACCCAAGTACTTAAATGCACTCACATTTTTCATTTCCTCATCATCCAACCATACTGTACATCCAGAATACTCTTGGCCAAATATTACCATCTCTTTATCATGAATGCTGAGGGAAAACAAGAGATGAGCATTAAAGTAAGATGCTAAGCATGACAAAGTGTGAGGAAAGCATGCAGTGCCACATTACTATGTGATTCTCCAGCTGAGCTACGTAAAATAGGTAAATAACTTGCAAAAGGACAAAATCTTATGGTGGGAGAACTAGAGTAGAGTGTGTTATGGTGTGTGTTTGTTTATATCATTGTTCAGCACCCACCCACGTCCTCACCCACCCACCTCCCACGCTTCCAAAACCCCACCCATCCCATATACCCCCAAATCACTCCCCCCCCCCACCCATACAACGGTTAGAGTACTTAGGAAGAATTCACTAACCTACTTGCGAGTACGACTGACTCCCTGTCGTCTCATAATTTACATTTGCTTTTATACGATGATTTAGAGCAACGCGAAGATTCTTAGCCCTCCTTTCCTTGTCTCCCCACCCTTTCAAAAAAATATACATATAAGAAAACAGATCCTAGGATAATTTTCCTATCTTAAATAAGACATGGTTTTGTAGCAGGAGATAAGGGTGACGGGAGAGCTCAGCAGTCTCTCTTCCTTTCTTTCCATAATATTAAGACGGGAATTTTATCTGAGCTCCTTGAGTACGGTAGTTGTGCTTACTTCATTCTTGTCGTTTTCAGACGATTGTACTCATTTTTAGAGATGCTTTTCGGACTGGATAGGTGAGATACATCCTTCATTTACCCCTTCAGTATACAGGGTCTTCCCGGAGCTGAATAAAATCGTCCGGAGATAGCAATAATACATCAACAGAACACGTCACCGGCCTGAAGGAGTTAAGTTTGTTCGTAAATGCGCCCCACATTGGAGGGATATGAGAGGAGTGTCCCAGTATCGTATCAGAGGATGGCTTGGATAACGTTGATTGGGTTCATTGATTAGAGGAGGTGGATTAGGGTAATGGAAGTGTCTCTCTCTCTCTCTCTCTCTCTCTCTCTCTCTCTCTCTCTCTCTCTTTAAATACATACAAAGGGTCCCTGAAAAGTGGGAAGGTGAACGTTCGCACTCACTCACCTCTCCTGTGTTAAATTCCTTCTGTCACTCGTTGTAGTGGTGGTGGTGACAGTCGGGGTATTTGTGGTTGTGGTTGTGGGTGGTTGTCATGTCGTAGCGATAGTAAAGAAGTGGAAATTGATACCCTAATTCTGCGTAAGTGGTGATATTTGCAATAGTGTTGATGATGGGTATATTGGTGGTGGTGGTGGAGGTGGAGGTGATAGTTGTGGTGGTAGAGAGGGTAGTAGTGGCTATGGTGGTTTTAACAGTGGTGCGGGTAATATTGTCAGTAATGGAATTTGTGGTGATATTTATGATACTTGGGGTGCATGCAAAAACTGCTAGTGATTCTTGTAGTAATAGTTTGCGCTGTTGACAGTGGTGTTGGTGGTGGGAATATACAGTATGTTTCATTAATAAGGACGTCTGAACATTGCTATAATAGGCTATTCATTTTGGTTATTATATACACTTTTACTCTTATAATAAAATATAAAACAGAATCTTTACTAATAATGGAAGAATATATAACAGAAGCTTTTGTACTATCAGTGAAGGAGCGCTGTATGTACCGTAATAATTATTCAGTAACACTTTTTTTTCTCGTCTGTATGTTTCACTGAAGTAAAAAGTTGTATCTGTTATCGGAGTCAAACAGTAACCATGATCACACGTGTTAGCATTTTCGTCTATTTCTTGGGTTTATAGAGAAAACCCTATACTGTATTATGAACACATTAGAAATTATCTCCTTACCTCCTTCAATAAAATTATTTTTATTTATTTCAGTCAAACGACCACCATGCTCGTTGGCTTTGGTCCCTTCTTCCTCAAATAAATATATATATATTATTATCTTCAGCTCAGAGGGAACCTGTAACTGTGATGGGGTTCAGGAAGGCTGAATCAGAGCCCTCCATGTAGGAAGAGGGTTCCCTACCTAAAGTGATTACATTCGTCTTATGGTAAGAAGAATAGAATACAAAAGACGTTACAGGGATTAGATTCATTTTCACAGTCTCACACCCACAGAATTAATACCACCGAAGTCTGATCCTCGTTTATCGCCAGAAGTGTTACCAGCGCCTCCAACGAAACACCGTCCACGTCAAAATAAGCTCCATGACCAACGTATGTGCCAAAAGAATCATCGTATCTCATCATTGTTATCACCATCATCACCACCACCTCATCACCAACAAATACGCCAACACAGTATCTGATTGCGTTAGTATTATCACCAACATCACTCTCACCACATCGTCATCTGTCTTTTATCACCACTAAATCTACCTTCAAACCACTGAACCCATGATAGCACTTGAACCTTAACTTGGCCCAGTTGTCGTTACTTTGACGCTTATTTCTCGCAGCTCAGTGTTAGAATAAGGCAATACTTCGTCTCTGTATCCTTCCTGTAGCATTTCTTCGTCACTGGTTCCATATTCTTGTGTTAATCAGTAGTTACAAATCGACAGTCAAAATGGTGAGATGACAATTTTGGGCGTAGTTAGAGTGAAAAAGATTTAGTGATGTTAACGTTACCATCCAAATCATCAGTGACTTGTATTACCAGCATTTCTGTCTGTATAAGTTTGTTTGTATGTAGTTATAACCAGAATTAACTTGTCATAGTGCTGAGTAAGTCCGTAACAGGAAGTGTCTATAATGAGAAAGGTGCATGTGAAATTTAAGTATTATAATTGCTATTTTGTGTGTGTGTGTGTGTGTGTGTGTGTGTGTGTGTGTGTGTGATAGGTAGGAATCGGAAGGATGTGAACATAATGTATGATAGCATATGAAAGGGCATACATCATCACCAAATAAAGATCATCGACCTGTCAGTAATATCACTAGCCTCACTATCACCTCATCATAACCATCCTTTATCACCACCATCATTATCACATCGTATCACAATCCCGTATCACTACAAAAGCTACCGACATACTGATCGATTGCACCAGTAACAATCGTCAACAGTATTATCACCTTACCTCATCTCCATTATCGCCAGCAGCAGTCACACTAGTCACCCACTTTGTATTACCATCTTTGTATCATGGTCTTAATCATACATTTCTGTTTGTCACTAAGAAATGTAGTGCCAGAAATCCATAAATATTGACAGGTAACAAAGGTGGAAGAATTATCAACAAAGTGACTAACAGTAGGAGAGTTATCAAGTGACTAACAGTAGGAGAGTTATCAACATAGTGACAAACAGTAGGCGAATTATCAACGGTAATCAAAAGTGGAAGAATTATCAACAGTAATCAAAAGTGGGAGAATTATCAACACGGCAATCAGTGAAATGGGCCACAGTTATATTCAGTCATCATTCAAGCCCACGATATTCTTGGCTCCACTAGACAGGCCCAGCGAGCAACACCTCTGTATAATTTCTCTCTACCAACTCCGATATTACCAGGAAAATAATGACACCACGAAGCATCGATACCAGTACCAGCAGCAATCTACCACCAACACCGCTGTCATCCCTACCATCACCATAACTGCATCATCCAAAACTAGACCCAGCCTCTCTGATATCTCAGTTACCACATCTACTGCCACCGTTAATACATCAACCACTATCAAAACCATTAACATTGCTATCATCTTCATTACTCTACATACCACCATCACCACTGTCGACCAGGAACATAACTGTACCATCTCCAACATCATCATTACAACGACACCTACCTCACCACCATCCAGGGCCTCAACATCATCTTTAATACCACCATTACCATTACCAATACCACGATCGTCACCACCATCACCACCAACACCAATTCTGCTACTACTACTACTCATGTCACTCCGACCACCTTCACTCACTGTTACTACCACTACCACCAGTCACCCCTTCTACTACCATTCCAACCATTATCACCACATTCTTCCACCACCGTCATACCGACACCATTACTGCTGCTACCACTGTCACCTCTACCACCATCAGATCAGTCACTATCACCAACTTCGTCCACTACGATTAACAGTTACCACTACCACCAGTGTCATCCATACCATTATCACCCCATTCACAACTCCCTCTATCAAGACGTACCATTACCACCATCACCATTGTCACTCCACCTACCACCATTACTCCCAGCCACTACCACCACTGCAACCTCTAGGACCATCACAGCTACCACCATCATCTACTACTGTTACTATCATCAGTATTGTAAGCCCTACCACCATTGCCCACTACTACTACTGTCACCACAGGCGCCCCAACCACCATCATCCCGTTCATCACCACAACCGTCACCAGGTACTATCACCACTACCACCACTATAATTCCTGCCACCATCACCTCAACAATTGCCATCACAGTCACCCATTACCGTTACGTTACTACAACCACCAGCAACAATACTACCACCATGACCCCCACCCCTACCATTACCATCACCCACTACTACTACTACTACTACTACTGCTATCACCCAGACCAGTACCCCCACCTACTGTTACTGTTACCACCACAGCTGCCAGACCCACCACTGTCAATCAAGCCACAGCTACCATCATCACCCACCATTAATACCACCACCACCACGATCACCTCCCCGCTTACAGCTCCCCCACCATCACACCACCACCAGCCCATGTGACACGCCTGATCGCATCCTGACTTTCACTCTCATTGTTAACATCCTCTCGTCTCACTTAGCGTTCAGCTCAGGGGGGGACTCCTTCACCCAGGCTGCTTACACTAGATCTACGCTCTGATGACCTGTTCTGAATCCATTACCATGCGATCTTAACTGAATTCTGACTGAACTCCCTTTTGCAGCTGAGTAACATGTAATTTAATTTACTAAAGCTGGCTACATATCTTAGTCAGCTTTGAAGTTACATCTTAGTAAACTTAACTTCACTTAAACATAACTTCAGACTTCCATACTATACCTCACTTGATTACGTGATCTGATTCAACTAGGCTAACTTGATGACCGAACACTTTCATAACAGCCTGACCTAACCTATCCATCATGCTGACGTAAACTATACGCTCCCAACCGTATTCAGATTGGCGTGTCATGAGTTAACCTACTTTGACCTAATCTAGCTTGAAATAACTAGTTAGAAAGCCATCTAACCATACTATACCTAGTTCAGGAAACAATAACGTAAGATGTAATTACTTAATAATCTTAGGCTCCTGTTATGCGCTATCAGATGAATAAAATCGTCTTGCGTTAGATGGAATAGAATACAAGTTTAACTCGACCATGAGATATTTACCAGTATTAGCACTCTTAAGCTTCTATGACTCACTCTCAGCAGAATCACATCGTCTGGTGTTTGCTGGAACAGAATGCGAGCGTTGTTCTGACCATGAAAAGGTTAAAGCATAAACTGACAATCCAATTTCTGGAACAGATTCAGCATACCCACCATCCTTCCCATGCTGTCACCTAGCTACTCATCTTTCTCCCGTATGCAGTCTTTCACCTATATACCTGACAGCCCACATAATTCAGCCATTAATATTCCACCCATCAACCAAACTAACACAACCACCCTACCCAGCCATCAGTTCACTTAGCATTCCGTTCCATTCATCTAGTATCCATTTTTACTTACCTATCTAGCATCACTTCCATTCTTCCAACCAATATCCCTTCCCTCTTATATACACAACTTTCCATCTCAGTCCAGACATCTAACGCATAGGTCACGAAACCAGCCATCCACATCACAGCATAATGCTCAGGCTTCATACTCAGATATTCTTCTCATCCAAGAGTTCAACTGTGGCTGCAGTAAAGCGCCTCTAAGCTTCTCCCCACCATAACTCACTTCTCCTCCATTCCCAAACACCCTTTCTCATGTTCTTCTTTACTCTATCCATCCACTTTGTCATGAGCGATGACAGGAAGACGTTAAAGGGATTGGTGGTTGTGATGGTGGTGGTGGTGGAGTTGGTAGTAGTAATAATAGTAGCAGTAGTATCAGTAATACGTGCAACCCCAAGCTTATCAATAGAAGAACCTAGTGGACTACAGACTGAACTTGTCCCTCTCCTGCATCCAACCATCCTCCTGATGGGGGCACAGGGAGCGAGCTGACTGACGTATGTATAACCGGACAGTTCCACTGCCCAATTATATTAGTACAGCTACATAAAGGCGTCCCTCTCCTGTGCCAAAGAGAAGGGCACACGCCAACAACTCGAGGAACTGTGCTAACTGGGTTTTATGACAAGAACTTCATGCAGGATTCGTATATATTAAGTATACTTTCACTATCCACATAACAGGAATAGCTTGCAAGGATCAGACGTTACGGGGAAATATATACCGGTAGTAATAGTTCCATAGGAAACAGTTATGGATTCACAAAATTATGACAACGGTGTCGACGTTACGGAGAGCGAGGGTGAGGCTAGAATTTTCAGTAAGGGAATAGGAGGAGTAGCCATAAAACTAGATCCGTCCCTTCCACTATCGCAGTACCAGATCTCCCTGTCCTTATCCCATCACTTACCGCAGCCACCTTAAGACCATAGAAAAGTACCAGCATCCCAGCTAAAGGCGGATTACGTTTACCGGAGGAAGTTTTGGCAAGGGTGTCGCAATTAGAACTTCAACTACGATTATCTTTGTTGTTGTTTTTTTCATGATCTACACACTAACGATTTTTTTTTCTTAGTTTGGGAAGATTGTCTCATACTATGATCTTCAAAATGTGTTCCATAACCCATTCACTACCATAACGGTTTTGCTGCAATATTCAGGCCACCCCGAGACGACTTATTTCTTTTATTTGTATAAGAAAGACAGGATAATGAGTGGATTATCCCATCTCTACGAGGGTGTCTCATAAGATGAACAAATCGCTTAGCTGTTTCTAAGAATATAAAAACCCAGTTTTATTCGTACTGATGGGGCCTGTGAATATTTCTAGCAACCCCAATATTATGAGGGTGTCTTATAGGTCGGAAAAAATATCCGAGTGGTTTGCAGGGATGATATATATATATATATATATATATATATATATATATATATATATATAGAGAGAGAGAGAGAGAGAGAGAGAGGCCGTAACATCATGATTGTCCTATAGTAAGAAACTGACTCTCTCTCTCTCTCTCTCTCTCTCTCTCTCTCTCATTAGATACTTCCCTTTTCCCTTCCTTGATCTTTTATTGTTCCTCTTTCTCTCTCTCTCCTTCCTGGTGTTTTTATCTTCTCTCCACCACCGTCTGTTTTCACTCCTTTCATTAACCCTCATTACTCACGTCTCTCCACACTTTCATTTCCGAGTTCTTTTTGTTCCTCCCCTCCCCCTTTTTTATACCCTGTTCCAGTATTCGTCTCCTTTTGTTCTGTTTTTCTCATCATTCTCTGCTGTCTTCTTCATTCCAGTTTATCATGTGTTCGATTCATCATAATTCTCTCTCTCTCTCTCTCTCTCTCTCTCTCTCTCCACCCTTCCTCTTCTTTCCTATTGATTTGCCTCTCTCTTTTCATCGTATCCTATCCTCCTTTAATTCTCCTCTCCTCTCCACTCCCTACCCAGGTGCCTCATCCATTCAGCCCAACCTCCGCCCATGACCTTTCCCTCTCCCTGTCTCTTCCCTCCCGCCGTCCTCATTCCGCCCTTCCTAGCCATCTACCCTCCTCTACTCCCCTCCAAGGGCCCTCCTACCCATCCCATCGGTTCCCACCTCTCTCCTCTCCACCCCATCCTTTCCTACCCGTTCCCTGCCCCTTTCCTCCGTACCCAACCCTTTCATCCTACCCCCTCCCTCATCCCTCTCTTCCTATCCTTTCCCTTTTCCATACTTTTTAACCCCTCTCTCATTCCCCCTCTCAAGCACTTTGATTCCCTCTCTCCTGGCTTTCCCTCCTTCCTCTTCCCACATCCCTCTCCTCCTTTCCTCTCCTTTTTCCATCCCTCTCAACCTCCTTCTCTGTTCCGGGTGTCCCCCCTCCCCCAATATATCAATTTCCTCCCCAATATTTCTACCTTCCTCCCCCTTTCTTTATCCCTCTCATACTCTTTCCATCCCTCTCCGCCTCTTGCAATTCCCCCTGTCTCTAACACATCAATTTCCTCCCCACCATTTCTCCCCTCCTCCCGTCTCCCTCCCCTACTCCTTCCTGCTGGTGGCTCCCCCTGTGACGTAACAAAGCCCCTCCCTGACACCACCTCAGTCAGCCAATGGGAGACGGCGTTACAGAGGTGGGGCGACCATGCTGCTCCTTTATTGGTGGACGCCGCTCACACCAGATGTCACAATGAAGCACTTCCTCCGACTGGATTCTTCTGCTGAGCGGGTCATTCAGCCAAACCGTCTATGTACCATGTAGCGTTAATTGACACACATTCATGGCGTATGGGTACACGAGAAAATATCCTTTTTTAGAGAGTTTTAGCAAGCACAGTATCCGCGGTATTGATTATTCATTCACGACACAGCATGACCGATTCTGTTGTCACCTGGCATGATGAGCTGTATGGAACTGTCTCTTGAAACCCGGCTAACTTACTAGACTGACTACGTGGGCGTAGGCTGGAGACGGAAGAGGCTGTTGAGGTTCCTGTTTCCCACGTAAGGTCCCTGAACCGCGGGAGGGTGTGGGCGGCAGCAGGGTGGGGCACTGGCAGACAGAGGATAGGGAAGGGAGTCAGATCCTGCAGACATCATCATCGAAACATTAATGAACTTGATGTTGACTGGAAAATGGGAACATATGCATGCAGCAGGATATCGTGTATCAGGAGCATGGTAGTGGTGACTGCAGTAACTGTGTGCTGGGAGCTTTAGTAATAGATGCGGTAGTAACACTAATGGACCTAATGGAAACTGCAGGGATGTGGCAGTAACTATGGTGGTGGAGAAATGATGGTATTTGAGGTTAGGAAGCTTATGGTAGTGGTAGAGAGAACAGGCTGTCGTAGTAATAGCTATGTAGTAGCAGATGTAGTGGCAGAATTGTGGTTCTAGTGACAATAATGCTGGAAAGGAAGGGTTGTGTTTTGGTCAGTGTGTTCTGGTAACTGTAGATATAGCTACTGTATTACTAACAATAATGGAACTGATGAAAACTGAAGTGATGGCGGTAGAACAATGGTGGTATGGTAGTGGTGGAGATGGTGGATTGAATAATATATGAGAGGAACTGAGACCAGGTTCCATATTTACAAACTTCCTTGAGCTTAAGTTTTGTTTGTATTCTTCTCTCACAGAGCTACCATACATTTCAGAGCTGATTTAGGGTGGATGCTGCAACGAAAAATAAGAAGAACCAAATGATTTCTGATAACTATAAACTGCTATAGAGCTTGTATGTCCTGCAGATTTGAGATCCTTGATAAATCCTGACCCAGAGAAACGGAGTACAAAACAAGTCAGGTGACCACATCATAAGGAGAACATATTACGGTCAAGGACAAAAGTACGTCTAATATTTCACCACCTCTGCATCCCATAGTCCTCTGCTGTCAATTACTCCGTGGCTGAGAGAGGCTTAGCATGTTTCTCTGCTCATAAATTGTTCTCTTTGATATGATCCGTCACAGAGAAAGTGATGGACGTCCCCGAAGTGTGAAATAGACTCACTGGAAAAGTAGGACAAACTTTTGTTCCTGTTTGTACTCTTACACAGGCTACCAGCACACAACGCATTAGATAAAGAAAAAAAAATTAAAACATAACAGAGAAAACTTTACGATCCACATCAGAGAAACACATTACGTAGCACATCAGACCATATTACATAGGAGACGATCATTTTACCTACAAAAGAAGTGGAAAATAGGAGCACATCAAGTGGATATCATGACACAGAATATATCACGTCGCATAACGTAGGAACACATCACATATATAACATAAGAACGAATAACGGACCACATAGGGGTAGCACATTACACATAACATCATAATAGAGACCATATCTTACAGTTGGACTTCACATAAAAAAGCAGTGCAAAATAATCAAGGAACAATAAAAGGAGCAAATCTCGCCAAATCAGACCACATCGAATAATATAAGATCACATCACATAACATTGTAGGAGAAAGCGTTAAGAGAACCAACTCAGGGAACCACATCAGTAGCATATCAGAACATAACGTCGTACAGGGTTAATCACTGTTCTGAGGCCCTAGAATCATATTAAAGATTTTCGCTATTTATGAATCGCAGTAAGTGAAATTTGGTACTTGATTTCTTCATATCATTACGATTTATCAACTGTTTAGCCAAGTTTGAAAGCGGATTCCCTTAGCGTTAAACGTAATTAAACCTGTTGTTCAAATTTAGCAATATTTCGGTGCAACTTATCCTTTGGGATAGTTGCTTTCCCCCTGAAAAAATAAAGATGCTTTCTTTTAGCTAATCAGTTGTGCGAGACATGTTTTAAAATCAGTTTCTCATAAGGTGGCCTCACAATCAGGATAGAATCTTTATTTAAATCGTGAGACGTGAAAATACGCATTAGATTATCGTACGGCCTAAACACTGGATCTGGCAGTTGACCAGCAGATACTCAGCGGCGCATTGGTGTGAAGAAGCATTTAATTTATGGCACAAGTCTCTTTTAACGCTAATGTCTGGGTTTCTCAAGTAATATGTGTGGCTGATGAGGAATGAAGTCTTTAAGCACGGAGTTTCATTTATATCCGTTCATTAGTAATGGATATATTGATGTTAGTCAGAGGCTTCAGGGTAGTGAATCACCCTCTACTGTAAAGTATTATCGCATGACATCAGAAAACATCTCTTGCACGTAGGAACACATCATGTAGCATTAGACAAAGCAACACGGCGTATCAGAACACATCACATACCATATCAGAACACATCACATACCATATCAGAACACATCACATACCATATCAGAACACATCACATACCATATCAGAACACATCACATACCATATCAGAACACATCACATACCATATCAGAACACATCACATATCAGAACACGTCACATATCATATCATAGCACATCATATAGAACTCACTGCACAGCATATAAGAGCCATCGCATAATACAGGAACAAACTGCATCACACATCAGATAATGCAACACAAACACACCATGACGCACCACATAACATATTAGGACCGCTGCATATTGATAAGAATACATCACATAGTAACTCATGGGAACACAGCACGTTAGCACACCAGGACCCGTCACACAGCATATCACACAGCTCGTCAGAATATACAGTATCACACAGGATGATGGGACGCTCATAAATCCGTCACATAGCATATCACATGGCCTATCGCAACATATAGTACCTCAACGCAGCACATAAGGTCACATAGCGTATCACAGTCTTTCACAGCGCAAAATGGCACTCATAAGCCCATCACATCGCATATCACGTAGCCTATCACAGCATACAGTATCACATTGGACATAGGGGGCACTGTGAATGCGGAAAGTATCATCACATGAGCAAATCAAAGCATTGCTTATCAAGGTTACTTTAAGATATTGTTAGAGAAGTATAAAGTGTGTGTGTGTGTGTGTGTGTGTGTGTGTGTGTGTGTGTGTGTGTGTGTGTGTGTGTGAGAGAGAGAGAGAGGGAGGGATGGAGGAAGGGAGGGAGGAAGGGCCGGGTGTGCAGGAATGTGAGAGAGAGGGATTGAAAGGGGAAAGAGGAGGCCGAGGTCACGTGATTGGTAGGGGTGAGGGTGTGTGGGGTGAGGGGGGGATGTGGACTAGAGAGAGAGAGAGAGAGATGGGGGAGGAGTGGCGTGATATGGGTAAGGAAGGTGCCAGGTGAGCATATTTAGGGTAAAGGACATGCAGCTTGTAAAGAATTTGGAGTAGGAAGGGCATGGAGTGAGGAGGGGTTGGGGGTGAGAGAGGGGATGTGTAGGGTAGGGAAGATAGGGTAAGAAGCGTTTTGGGTGGGAGGGCTTTGAGGTATGAGGGAGGTGTAAGGTAAGGGTGAGGAAGATGTGAGGTGGTGAAGGCTAAGATGAGTAAAAAAATAAGCTGGGAAATGTAAACAACAGATAACAGGTTCTTTGTTGTTTACCGAGATGTAGGTTGGGTTAAGGTTAGTCGAAGGGGAGAGGAGGGAGCAGGGGAGGGGTTAGAGGCAGGGTTAAAGGCAGGGGTCGTTGGGGAAGGGGGTGGAAGCAGGGAAAGGGTAAGAGGTAAAGAAGGGGGTGGTGGTAGGGAGGGATTTGAGGGCATGAGAGAGGTTGGGGTATAATGATGTGATATTCTGGTTTAGGATGGAGGCAGGGAGGGGGTGTAAGGCAAATCAGAAGGGAGAAGGGGGTTGGAAGGAGAGAGGGAAGAGAAGGGGTGTGAAGGGAGGGAGGGAGGGAAAAAAAAGGGGGTGGAAAGGAGGGAGGAGTGGAGCATTCGAGGGAAGGAAGGAAGAAAGGGGCAGGAAGAAAGAGGGGAAAGGAAGGGGTTGCAGGAAGGGAGGGGAAGGGGATCGAAGGGATTTGCAGGGAGGGGAAGGGGAGGGAAGCGAGTAACAGGGAGGGAAAGGGGAGGGAAGGTGGTTGCAGGAAGGGGAAGTGGAGGGAAGGGAGTTGCCGGGAGGGGAAGGGGAGGGAAGGAGGTTGCAGGGAGGGAAGGGGAGGGAAGGAAGTTTCAGGGAGGGGAAGGGGAGGGAAGAGAACAGCAGGGGGGGAAGGGGAGGGAAGAGAACAGCAGGGGGGGGAAGGGGAGGGAAGAGAGCAGCAGGGGGGGAAGGGGAGGAAAAGAGGTTGCAGGGAGGGGGTCGGGAGGGAAGGGGTTGCAGGGAGGGGGTCAGGAGGGAAGGGGTTGCAGGGAGGGGGTCGGGAGGGAAGGGGTTGCAGGGAGGGGGTCTGGAGGGAAGGGGTTGCAGGGAGGGGGTCGGGAGGGAAGGGGTTGCAGGGAGGGGAGGGGTAGGGAATGAGGTTGCAGGGAGGGGAAGGGATGCAATCGGTGCTGCTCGGTGCACATGCACCGAGACTGTATTCCCCCCTTCCCTATTACTTCCTCCTTCCCCCTTTCCCCTCTCTCTGTTTTCCTCCTTCGATTGTTCCCTGCATTCCCCCCCCCCCTCTCTCTCTCTCTCTCTCTCTCTCTCTCTCTCTCTCCACCACCTCCTCTTCTTCCTCTTCTTCTTCCTAGTGCCATCTTTCATCCCATCTTTCATCATCAGTTTTTGTTTCTGTTCCTAACCTTTAGTTTCTTACATATCTCCATTCTCTCTCACGTGTACCCTCCCTTCTTCTTTTTTTTTCCTCTCAAATAATCCCATCAATATATTGTTGTTGAAAAAAAAAAAAAAAGTTACCAGAATATTACACTTTAGTGCTTCCGTAAACATGTCATATAAAGCAGTTAAAATATCATGCTATCGTACAAAGCCTTCTGCGAACACATTAATTTTAGAACAGGCAGTGGAGTTTTGGCTCCTCACGTACAGAAGGTTTAACTAACTAAAGCCAGTGTTGTGCAGAATATCTATATTAATACCACTGTGAAGTATACCATTTGAAACAAGACGAGAAGTAAACAATTTTTTTTTTCCGACAACGTGTTGATGCAAGAAAAAAAAGTACAATGGCTTGAAACTTTTTAAGGCTTTTTAATCATTTTTTTTACCAGAGGTTTCGTTTTTTACTCCGACGCTGTCTACTCGTTTAGAAGACGCAGGTTCAATCTAGATGTCACAAAATACTTTTCTACCAGCGATGTGATTGACGAATGAAGAAACTTCGGAAACTTGAGGTAGATATATCTACCATGAACAGTTGAAAACGAGACTCGATGGCTCGTAGTTACCGACTGAGAAAACATAACCATCATAATGAACGACATACCCATGGCGTAAATCACTTGCACGATCTTGCTGACATCATGCAAGCGGCACAAACACTTATTGGTTGGACATTCACCTACATTACCATCTAGGCTTAGTACTGTTGAAGTTGACAACTACTTATGTCTTTAGAAAGCCAGACAAGTTGATACTATCTTTTTTTTTTTTTTAATTGTGCTCAGATACGATTAGAGGTATGACCAGGAGAAAAGTTGTACTATTATTTTGCACGCTGCAAGGAATTTTTCTTCTTGTGCTTTCTCGGCTGATGTTAGGAGAGAAGAAAGAACCTACCACTGAAATAATCCCTTGTATTTCTATGGAGACTAGGAAATAAGATTTTACTTGCAAACAGGGTATATAGGAGAGACAAATATCCCTTGTTGTTGTTGATGTTCGAGAAAATTAATTTAAACCTCAACAAAGACCATACCACTGAACCTGCAACACACATCATCACAAGGTGTACTGTATAGTCTCGGTCCTGCCCCACCATTCACCATCATCCCAGCAAATCCTACCCACTACTCTCCACCCATCCTACTCTGTGACAGTGTTGTTGATATAGTCTCTCTAGATAGATTAATTGACAGGTAGACAGATAGACAGATAGGTAGACAGACAGACAGATAGATAGACAGATAGATAGACAGAGATAGATATCCTCCATTCCTTTGTCTTGTCGTCCTTCCTCACCTTCTTTCTCCCTGTCCCACTACCCTTCCCCCTCCCCACCTCTCCTTCCCCTCGCAGGCTTGCCCCACCACTCACTGTAAGAGCTATTTTTATCCCTCCCAGGAGACAGTCCCCCACCAGGTGTTTCTTACCCTCCCAGGACACTCCTTTTCACCAATCTTCATCTCGATCCTTCCCCCCTCACTGCTCTCTTCTTCCATTTATCCCACTTATTCACTTATTTATCCTACTTGTTTATTCCACTCTGTCTCCCTGTCTCATCGCTATCTTTTACCATTAGGCATTCACTTCTTTCATTTATCTCTCCTTTATCTCTAGAGCCTTTCTTCATCGCTCTCTGTATTTATTTATCAGTTTATGCCACTTATTTATGCCACTCATTTATCTCCATCACTGTCGATTATCGTCCTCTTTTACTCGTTTATTATCCATTTATTTCACTGGTTTATCTCCATCTTCCTTCCTCATCGTTCTCTTTTAGTCGTTTATTCATTCATTCAACTCACTTATCTTCACCACCCTCCCTCATCAGTCTCTTCATCCATTTTATTCCTCTCATTTATATCCATCGTCCTCCTCCATCTCTTTCTTTATCCATCTATCCATTTATTTCAGCTTTTCTCCCCTGTGGGTGTTGGGTAGCCACTTCACTCCGATGATTTTGTTTATTCTTCTCACCTTTAGAGTATTTTTTTTTTTAATTAAGTTTTCGTTATGCTGGCTATCTCTTGCCCCTCAGGTTCTGAAAGTTGAATAAAATCGTCTGGAGATGGCTTAAGTAGTATGGATAATGCGTCAGTTTGTTGAAAGGGTTGATCGGGGTGTGCTTTTATTCGACTCATTAATTCACTAATTTGTATGCTAATGACCGTCCCTGTTAGTTTCAAGGATGCGCTTATACATTTGTTGTACGCCGTCTAATGATTTCCCTCATTTGTTCGACTACTTGTTGTCTGTGTTAGTTTCAAAGGTGTGACAAAGTTTTTCAAAGCATAACTTTAGCAGATAGAGTCTCCTCTCCTCAGACATTTCTGGTTATTGTAATGATGTGGGTGGAAGATGAGTGACTTATGTTTTTCTGTGTATTAACTGTTATTATGAACCTGCTTTCGTTGCTGCATTATCCATAGTGGCCAGACTATTGAAGCTCCTGCCACTGAAGATAGGGGATATGAAATAAGGTTTAAGACAACAACATGAAATTAGGTAAATTCTATATTTTAGCCATCATTCTGAAATGCAGAATTAGATTGATGGAGGGATACATTGTTATTGATATATAAATCGTTATTAGCGAAAATTAGCAGACTCCTTCAAAATGTAGTCATTTTTGCAAGTGTTTGGTCTTTCCTTGGCAGTACACATGTTCATACAGAGCAAGTCAGTTGAATATTGGGTGAGTCCTCTGTTGCTGGAAACTTGGTCGATGATGACTCTGGTGAAACACTTCTTGGAACCTCTTGGCAGTCCACTCTGTGTTCAGCCGCTGTGTTGCCAGAGGAGTATTTCTCAGAACGTTCATAGAAGGCTCGCATCGTCATTGAAAGTAAATATTAGGCCTACACTTTCGTTAGAAATGAATCACACACACACACACACACACACACACACACACACACACACACACACACACACACACACACACACACACACACACACACACACACACACACACACACACACACACACACACACTGCTTTTACTTCCTTGAGAGTCTTATATATATACCTGCACAAAACTAACGATGACAGTAACACCCACAACAACATTTAATGGCCACGGGAAAAACGCCCTCACATTGTCTCAAAATTCAACAAATATAAATAAAACGGATAAAGCGTTATAAGCAAAAGATATAGACAACTGCGATCCTCTACAACCTCACACTGAATCAAAACACTGGCAACCTTAGTGTTCTGTAACTTCCCCCCCCACCCACCCATCCACCCCGCCCCCACCCACCCATCCACCCCGCCCCCAAACACGGACACAAACAAGGCCATGTGCAGCTGTTACAGGATTTATGACTTTAGTTTTTTTTATAATGATATCAACAATAGCAACAGAAAAACACGGATAAACATAAGTAAGCCATCCATAAATAAATCAACCACAAACGATGAAACTACACAGACTTTCTCAGCGCGTTCACACATATTGCAGCCGTGCATATGCAACACAGCAGTCAAACATCTGTGTTCCCTCCCACAGCACACAAACACTCATAAACCGATCGTGCGTACAGTAGCACACACAAATACGTACATGCACAACACAACCACATACAGACCAACCACACACACGCACACACATTCGCACACATACATATACAGACACATATGTACACATGCATGCACACACACATGCTCAGATACAACAAAAAAGCAACACACACACACACACACACACACACACACACACACACACACACACACACACACACACACACTAACGAACTATAACTACATATCTCCCCTCCTCCCCACACACACTGATTCTCCCCATCTCATTAACAACCTCCATCTAAAGCAACTCTTTCTTGGTTCACCCTACCTGTTGGCGCCTCTCTGGGACAGGTAGGGAGATTGGGCCTTGGGCTAAAACACACACGCACACACACACACACACACACACACACACACACACACACACACACACACACACACACACACACACACACACACACTACAATCTTCACTAAATTGGCATAATTACTCGCCTTTCACGCGCAATATAATCAAACACACGCTTCACACATAAAGGAATACACACACACACACACACACACACACACACACACACACACACACACACACACACACACACACACACACACACACACACACACACACACACACACACACACACACACACTACAACCTCCTCTACACAGGCATAGTTACTCGCCTTTTACGCGCAATATAATCAGACACACGCTTCACACATAAAGGAATACACACACACACACACACACACACACACACACACACACACACACACACACACACACACACACACACACACACACACACACACTACAACCTCCTCTACACTGGCATAGTTACTCGCCTTTTACGCGCAATATAATCAAACACACGCTTCACACATAAAGGAATACACACACACACACACACACACACACACACACACACACGACTACTTAATAATACAGTCAAATACACGCACTCCACAAATAAGGAACAATCACATACACGCATTTATAAAACACAGCCACAACACAGCCACGCACGCTGCACAATCCCCGTTACACACACACACACACACACACGCACACACACACAAACACACAAATTGAGAGAGAGAGAGAGAGAGAGAGAGAGAGAGTTAACGGGAACTACTCACACCAGGAAACGAATATGAAATGTGAAAGTGTACAGTAACATGTGCTTTTCTCGTTTTTATATTTGCCCTTTTTTTTTTTCACTGGACAAGCGGATTATTTTTTTTGTTAGAATCACTTGTACTACGGAATGTGATACTTTTCTCTGATTAAGCTACTGATATTTAACCCCTTCATCACGGTAAAGTCTGTGTGTGTGTGTGTGTGTGTGTGTGTGTGTGTGTGTGTGTGTGTGTTCTTGTTCTCTCCAGGCGATAATATTTAGTACAAGAATTATAAAAACTGTAGTGAAGGGGTTAACGATGGCTATAGCTGACATCTCCAGTTCTGACAGTTGCTCCTAAACTTATTAATATTATTTGATGGCAGCAAGAATGCACTGAGATATGTCATAATTGTAAATGGGTTAAGAGCTGCTTTATATCCAGTTATCTATCTGTTTCATGTCTGATGCTGCATTCTGTGAGAGGTGACTTTGACAGACTAACGCCAGGCATTTCCTTCTTTCTCCTCCCACCACCATACACCCTCCTTTCTCATAGTACTCACTCATCTCTTATGTATGTGGTTTGATAGGGATGAAGTGGAACCTAATGTGTGTTATAAGTTCCTAGTGCTATATATCTTTTTCTTTCATCCTGTCAGTACATTACATGCGGTTGTCTTGTATTCTTTGTGTGTGTGTGTGTGTGTGTGTGTGTGTGTGTGTGTGTGTGTGTGTGTGCACGTACGCACGTATAACGTTGTCTCTATGAACACATTTTTAAATGTGCGTAAGCGTGTGTTTGTGAAACTATGCGAGTCTGTGTGTGCGTAGAGTGAGGCGTGGAGTGCGTACATTTGGGCCAAGGCAGGGCAGGTCCCGAGGCCAGGCTCTGTCAGCACCGGACGGCCTACCCTACCAACCTCACCTCATCCCACAATATCTGACCTACTTTGGCTATTATGATCTACCCATTCTACCTCATCTGTACAGCCTCTCACACCTACCCACCCATTATAACTGTTTGTCCTACAAGTCTACCTCGCCTGCACAGCCCAAATGAACTGCTTGACTTAGTCAACCGGTAGGAGCCTACCAAACTTACTCAGCCTACGTGACCTATCCCGCTTACCTCATCTACCCAGCTTACCTGACTTACCCTCCCTACCTCCCCTACCTACCCAGCCTCCCCTACCCACCCTACCTCACCTCATGGAAATGTTGGGTGGGAGAGAGACACAAGTTAGAGGTTGAATTATGTTCTTAACGCTTCGGGCTACACAGAACCCATGTTTTGTGTAGCCCGAGACGTTAAAGAAAATAAAGTATTCAAGCTCTAACTTGCGTCTCTCATCGCATTATTCCCACTTCATCCCACGTCATCTACACTGTTCATCTATTCATCTGCATTACTTCATCTACCCAGCCTGTGTGACCTGCCCAGCTCAGATTTATCCAGCCTCCCAGACCTACATGACCTACACAACCTGCCTGATCTGCATGACCTACCTAACAGCCATTATTTTCCTATTCTGTTTATGGCCCATGACCTTATCATTTCCATCGTCTCTCTCTCTCTCTCTCTCTCTCTCTCTCTCTCTCATTTCCTAATCACGTCCTTTATGCCGCACTTCCAGCATTTTCTAACTTTTACCCTTCCCTCGTCCTTTCCTTCCTCTGCCCGGTTGACGTTATTTATAAAGCGTTCTCTGAGTTTCATTCCTATCTCCACAGTACTGTAATGATAATGAAGTATGCTGCTTCCCACTGAATAATCAGCGTGCGTTGCTTTGTTTCGTGTGTGTTTTAAAAGTCATTTCACTAAGCTGTGAGTCTGGTGACCTTGGTGACGGTATACGTTGCAGTTGTACCGTTGGGGTGTCAGCACACTGTTGGCTTGGGGGCACTGTACTCAATGTGGTGGCCCTGCACGTAACAGCATGACAAAAATGGACAACTGCAATACGGCGGTGGGTTACTCTCCTCACACACACACACACACACACACACACACACACACACACACACACACACACACACACACACACACACACACACACAGATGAGCCGGGCAGTAACATGTGAGAAAACCATGTGGTACACAAACGTGAGATGGAGAAAAATAATGGTTAATTGATTAATACAGCCTTTGGGGCTAAGATTATACTTTCCGAAGGAAGTTTATAACCATAAGCGGCGACGCTGCCTACCTGATCAACAAGCTGTTTAACACCATCATCATTATCGTCCATTTTTCTACTTTCCTCACCTTATTTCCTCTTATTAACTCTGTCTCCGGATTTCAAGGACTTATATGACTGCACAGAGCTGGGTGTCACACCATACGTTTGAAATGTTGTTGATATACCGGGGCCTTTATGTAATTAGTATAAACAATACAGTTCTAAATAACGAAGTGCAATGGAAAGTATTGAGAGGCAGAGTATTGTCTCATCCTGGTACAGATCTACAGGAAACAAGATTGATAGGAACGAAAATCTCCGCAAGCGAAGGTGGAAGAACTAGTGTGAAGTGAGGATGAGGTCAGGTGGAGCCCCTGTTGTTGAGGCCATCCTGGAGTAGATAGCGGGGTGGCGCCACGGGAAATGGATAGATAAACAAGTGGATAAACATATATACCAAGTAGATAAACAGAGGTGGACCGGAAGTAGACATAGCGATAGATAGCAAGAAATTAAAAATATATTCATAAAGAGATAGACAAAAAGATACATGGGAAATTGACAGATAGATAACGAAGAGTTAAACAGAGAAATAAGTTGAGCAAGCCAGCTACTGAAACTCTGTCTGTCTGTCTGTCTGTCTGTCTCTCTCTCTCTCTCTTTCTCTCTCTCTCTCTCTCTCTCTCTCTCTCTCTCTTGTACTGGATGACAGTCAAAATGCATATCACAAGCCATGCAGTACAGAGATAAGACAGATTTACATATGGCTTTTCACAGTGATAACAAAACAGTGTTGTAAGTGTTTTTATCGGTAAAACGAGGGTACAAGAGTAGACACAAACTCCATCATCATCATGTTATTGTTATTTTTAGTGGTGGTAGTAGTAGTAGTAGTAGTGGTAGTAGCAGTAGTAGTATCATCATCAGTAGTGGCAGTAGTAATTGTAGTGGTTTCTTTATCATCATCATCATTATCAAGTAGTGGTAGTAATAGCATCATCATCATCACACCACTCACTTATAATACATCTCCATCTATATCAAACATTTTATGTATGGACGCATTTGTCTCAGAAACGCAAGTGATCAACATTTACTCAATAAAAATCTGAAAGCGAACCTCACAGAAACGCACGAGTGGATCTAAAAGCCTTATTGATCAAAGACCAGCAAATGGTAGGATGATGGAGGTAATATTATGAAAGGGATGAGAGAAGACCGCAAGGAAAGGTGAGATGGAGTGACAGGAAAAGGTGATGGAATGGAGTGAGAAGGAATGATGAGATGGAGTGAGAAAAAGGGGAGGGGATTTGATTTTTTTTTCCTTTTTGTCTGTGTGTCCGACTCTAGGCATATGCTTCACAGCCTGTTCCCCAAGGCCCAGTAGTCCTACATACCATACACCTCCACGTCACCACTTCGGCGCTAACATTCACCGTCCATATTGAATACATGCTAGGGCTGTCTCATACAGGACTGGGGTATTGGTGATCGGAGGTATTTATACGACATGGCGGGTCTTCTGGTAGATCAGTAAAGTCTGCTTCAGTGAAATTCAGATCCATCAACTGTTCCCTGCCCCAGCCAGGGTTTGAACCTCGGTCCATTAGGATAGCAGGCCACTTCTCTACCGATTCGGAGTGATAGATGAAGTGAGAGGAAGGGAAGGTGAAAGTGAGGGGAAGGGGAGGTGAGAGTTGGCAAGGGAAAATGAGAGTAAGAGGAAGGTGAGGTCTTGACGGAACAAAAGAACAAGGAGGTGAGATTAAGAGAAATGAGAGGCGGGAATTAGAGGATCGAGATGGAGTGAGAGGAGGGGACGGTAGAAAAAAATGAATCGAACTGAGTTAAAGGGGGTTTATTATAGACAGAAAAGAAGCAGAGGTATGGTGTGGGGGGAAGAGAAGAAAATGAGCTGCAGTGAAAAGGGGAAGGGAGATTTAGTGAGTCATTGGAATAAAGTTAACCTGGCAGTGAAACGAAACAGAAAGGAGAGTAAGATGAATATGAGAGATCAAAATACATGGATAACAATGGAGAGATAACCAAAACGATAATGAAAGACCGGTACTGTGAGGTGACAAGGTACTAAAAATAAAATACCTCTTTATTTTTTTTTTATATATATACATCTTGCATTCTCCTCACCACAGTCAGTGATGGGATTGGTGTTGCATCTAAACATTTCACTGCTGTTGTCACATTTAAGATTGTTTTTTTTTTTTTTTTTTTTTTCGAGCAAACACCACACGATTTTAGTCAGCAGAGGGATCAGAAATTCTCCTTACCCATTCTCTGCCATAGATGAACTAGGCTATTTTCATCATGCATCTACCAGACGATTTTATTCATCCGACGAACATTGTGTCATTCATTAGGGCAAAAACTTATGATTTAACCCTTTTGCTGATATGATGACACCTAGGTAATTAATGTAGACTGACACCAGACGACTGTAATTATTTTGGCAATCGGTGGGCAATGACCACAATAATCTCAGCTGTTGACACATTAATGGGAGGCTTGACTGATGGAGGTCGTGGGTGGGAGGAGAGTGTGGTTGGGCGCCATGGTTCTCTCTCTCTCTCTCTCTCTCTCTCTCTGTTTATGTGTGTGTGTGTGTGTGTGTGTGTGTGTGTGTGTGTGTGTGTGTGTGTGAACAGTGTAACTCAAAAGTTTTCATCCAGTTTTAAACAACTTGTTTAATAGCTAGCAGTCAGCAGGGGGTTGGCTTATGGCTTTAAGTAAAAAGGGCACCAGGTCAAGGACACGGCCGGGGCATGTCAAAATTTGACCTAGCAAAATGGACTTAACTTGTTTTTGTCCGATTTGCACCAAACTTAGTGGAAGGGCTGAAATTAAGGTAAGAACGAAGTAGATTGGCTTTGGGAACAATCAGCCAAAGGTTAGGTCGCAGGACAAGGTCAAAGTTCGGCGCGTGTGTCTGTGTGTGTAATATGATTTGGGCCAAACTTGATGGAAAGATTAAGGGTCAGCCAAGGGATTGACCCATACTTTTTGAGATTAGTTAGTCAAAGGTCAAGGACATTTGGCGATATCAACCTGAATAGTTTTCATCCAGTTTAGCCCAGACTTTGTGGAATGGTTCGGGACAAGGTGAAAGTGAAGGAATTTGATTTTTTAAACTTTAATTTAAACGCCAAGGTCAAAGGAAAAGCCAAAAATCAAGGCCACATTGTAAGGCCAACGTAAATAGATTTGGTCTGACTTAGACTAAGCTTTCTGGGGAGGTTCAGGGTAAAGCAGAAATTAAGGATTACGAGTAGGTTTTCTGGGCAAGTGGTCGAAGAACGTCACAGTGCAGAGTTAAATATTCAGGCCGGTCTAGCAGTACCCTCTCTAAGTGCTTCCTCTTGAGATCTTTTATAGGATCTTCTCGTATTGAAGGAGATAAACTGTATGAACTGTGGCTTCCTGGCCTCGAATCTCCTTTCACCCTGGGTCTTCCGGGCCCCCAGATAGGTAAAGGAGTGGCTGTTACCGGTTCATTCATTAATTTTTTTTGCATAGTCGTGATGTTGAACGCTCTTCCTGGATGCCACAAACACACATACTTACAGTATATACTTACGCACGTACGCACGCACACAAGCACATATTCGGCTTCCGTATGCTATGTCTGGTGTCCTTGTGCGGCACGCGTGCGTTTAAGTTTTGTCAGGTTTTGTCGAAAAAATTATAATCGTATATGCGTTTATGTGTTGGTCCTCTCAGCGTACAGACTCACTCTGTGTGTGTGTGTGTGTGTGTGTGTGTGTGTGTGTGTGTGTGTGTGTGTGTGTGTGTGTGTGTGTGTGTGTGTGTGATGGAGCGTGAGACGTCAAGGGAATAATATGTCAGGAGACATACAGTATATACAATATAAAGTTTAACAACAGTATACCTTACTCTAACCTATAAAGAATTCCTGCGCATTTAATATAGTGTCTAAAACTTGAGAGCAAAATATAAAATGAGTCTATTGATACAGATTTTATTTGTGATTATACCACTTCCAATTGACCATTGCCCTGCAATGTGGAATCATGATACTTCTCTATCTTGTAATATCAAAGTACCGTAAACTGTTCTGGTGGAGAAACTATGAGTGGAAATGTAGGTTACTGGGAAGAGCACATGCCTGTGGAAACGTGACGCACCGTCGTGGAGGTCGGCAACGTTCACTTCCATCTTCGATATCAGTTTCTTTCAAAAGTGCCGGGGAAGGACGTCTTCGTATGGTGGCATCGGTAAAAACAAACAGTTCGACTGCCTGGTTATACAAGTGCCCCCCAGCGACTTTCCTGTAATCGCAGAGGAGGATGGTATATACTACTACTACTACTACTACTAATAATAATAATAATAATGATAATAGTAATAATAATAACAATAATAATAATAATAATTATCATTATTATTGTTATTATTATTATTATTATTATTATTATTATTATTATTATTATTATTTTGATAATGATAATGATAATAATTTCGCTGGTAGCCAGGAAAATGCAGAACAAAAAATCGTCATCATAATAAAAGAGTTAATGGAGGTTGTTTTTAATTCTCTGAGTCATGCACGTCCTTGAACTGAATAAAACTTTTGTCCCAGAACTAAGCAGTAAATGAAATCTTTCTCGATACAGTGAATACAGAGTAAACATTCGAAAAGCAGACTGACGAAATTCTGGTCAGAGTTGGATGTTTCAAAGTGTTCTTTCTATCTTGTATTGGACTCAAAGTGCTGGTTTAGCTGGGGAAGCATTTGGCTGAAATGAGCAGGATGTAGTGCTTGTATGTAGAGCTGACGGGTGACGGTTGTGTAACATGTGTTGGCCGGGCGATGATCACAGGGTCCCCACCCTTTTTCTAGCCCCTACCCCGATCCCCATCCCCAGCCCCATCATCACCCTTACCCCGATCCCAACCCCCACACTAGGACTGCCCTAGCAACTGCCAGGCAGTCTGAGACGTTCAAGGAGGAGGATGGGAATAGGGTGGGAGAGGAGGGAGGGATGCAGGCAATGAATGGGGAGAAGAAAGCAGAAAGAAACGGCTTTAAAAAGAGGAAGGGAGGCAGTCAGTGGGAAGGAGAAAGCAGAGAGAACCAGATACAAAAAGATGGAGAAAACTGTAGAATCGCAGAGATGATAACATTGTACTAATGACTTAATTATTCAGTATCTGTAAATAGTTATACCATAAAAATCTTTTAATTCAGTGATCTTATCCCATCGTGCCCACCTGACCGTACTTCAGTGATTCAGTGAAACCATACACTAAAATTTTAAACGTCATCGCCATTATCATTGTAGACATTACGTTATTTCTGGTATTCCCTCTACAAACCGCCTATAGTGTAAAGCACACGGTATACACAATGTAAATACCACAGGCCGCTCACTGCCTCCATATCCAAGTCCAAAAAACGTATTCCTTAAAGTTCGTTTGACAGATATTTCATACTGTTCATTATTGCAGTATTGCATAGTTTTGATATTCTTTAAATTTCATCCACACATGAAACTATCTGCTAGCAGTGTATACTTTTTAACTAACCTGCTATCGATTCTGTTACTGTGGCCATACAACTTTAGCACTACTGTCCTTTTTTTCACATGCTGGTTATCACTCCACGTCCCCTTCTCTCTTACCACTTCATTCCTGCAGCTTTTCTCCCTCTTCACAAGAATTGTCTTACGGCCGTAGTTTTAATCCGTTTAACCTCAATACCTGTTTTTTCTGCTGCCTACAGACGATACTGTTCAGCCTAGGAGAGACCCCTTACGGTGATGAGGTTAATGAAGTCTACATTTTACCCCTCCATTTGGAAAAAAAAAAAAAGTCGAAGTAGCGGTAGTGAACTCCTAAAAAAATAAAAAGTCATAGGTTTGAAGGATTTAAAGCAGATACTACGAAGGTGGTGACAAATCCATAGTTTCTGTTAGTCATTTTGAAGCACGTGATTAAACACTGAGCTCGGTTTCTGTACCTTGCTGCTGAACGCGCTCTGTAACGTGGATTGCTCAATCGCCAGAAGCAGGGAGCTTATATGCACCTTCACATTCTCAGGTTTGAGCATACAACCCTCAGTCACTTCATTTTCCTGGCTTCTAAACCCTTTTGGCTGTATTTTCTGAACTGACTGCCTGAAGGTATGAGAAAATCTTTAAATTTTTGAAGGTCATATATGTAAAACCTGCATCTGGTAGATGGGATCAGCGTGCACCTCATATTTCAATGCAGTCAGCAACGGTTGAGGAAGATCAGCTATGTTCTGTCACCACTACCACCACCACCACCACCACCACCATCATCATCATCATCTTCATCATCATCATCATCATCATCATCATCATCATCAACAACAACATTATCGTCCAAACCTATTTTTTCCACTCAAGGATGGGGTTAGGTAGGTTCGAGAGAGGGGATAATAAGCTGATTGAAGAACCAGCAAAAGTCTGACTAGTTAAATGGGCCACATTCTCATTCACTCACCATTCAAACCTCCTAGAATCCAAACATAGACTTCCACACTGACGGGTTTCATGTTATTTATCATATGGTACAGAAATTATCATCCAAAACCTGGGGCTTCTACACACATTCTGCCCTCTGTTGTATTATTTGGTTTGATCCGGTCTTTCTTCTATTTTCTCTTTACTGTATTTATGGGCCACGTTTTACTCCCGCATAGTGCTGTCGACACACCTGCATCAGCCCAGTGCCAAGATGAGGTGTGCCAACAGGGGATAAATAGGGGAGATAAACAAGGAACAAGATGCAGGGAGGAAGAGGACGAGGAAGATGAGGAGGAGAAGGAGAAGGGGGGTGAAGAGAAGAGGAAAGTGATGACAGAAAGTAATAAAGTAGGGAACAGGTATAACAGAATGAGGAGAGGATGACAAGTGCAGAGAGAGAGAGAGAGAGAGAGAGAGAGAGATCCAAGGAGGAGTAGGAGGAGGCAAGTGTAGAGGGAAAGGTGAAGGTGGGGAGAAAGAGTGACATACTCGGGAGAATTGCAAAATGTTTACCAGAGTAAAGATGGGATGGAACTATATTTATAATTTCAAGTCTCTCTCTCTCTCTCTCTCTCTCTCTCTCTCTCTCTCACACACACACACACACACACACATATATATATATATATATATATATATATATATATATATATATATATATATATATATATATATATATAATCAGCCATTGAAAGTCCACTGCTAAGCAAGGGCCTCCCCAACCTTCTCCACGAATTCCTTGAGTAAACCTGCCGTATCAAGAGAGAGAGAGAGGGGGGGGGGGAAGCAAAAGACAAAGAAGAGTTAAAGAGCAGCAGGAGATATCATTTCCCCTATTCTCTATACTCTGTACCCCTTCAAACTTTTTTTTTTTTGGGTTCTGTCCGGGCTTTTATTTTTGAGCTTAGGGGAAACTGTTCACTGTTAGGGAATTCTCTCAACCCAGACAATAGCGTCTGTAATAGCAAGACCAAGAAAAGAAGAAAACTAATAAGTCATCGTGTCAAAGTGGTTAAAAAAAAAATATCCCCATTAAAAAAAAAAGAAAAAAGTGTCCCATCAAAGCAAATACCAAGAAAGGCATGAGATGGAGTGGGGTGGTCTGGATATGCAGGTGTTACGGGGTGCTGAGGGGAGGGGGATAGGATAGTTGGCAACCCTTGCATCACGCCACCCCAGCGAGAAGTGTGGCAACGTGCGGTTTATTTTCATGGTAAACGCGGCACCATCGCCCTCACACCACCTCTGCAGACGTGGCAACGTGGCCCGGGTTTATTTTGATGGTGGATGTGACAACAATGCACAACAACAGGAAGAGGGGGAGGGGAAGAATGGTAGGGGGGATGGGGACGGGGTCCCTGGGAGGGATGGGTGGGGGTCGGGCTGGGTGAGGGGAAGGAGAGTAGTTGAGAGGAGAGAGGACAGGGGGTGGAGGTAGGGGGTGGATTTGGAGAAAGGGTTAGTAAGGAGTGAGTGGGGGTTATATACGGGACAGGTGAGGTTGGAGGCTTGGGAGTTGGGGTGTAGTTGGATGTGTTCGGGGGTGTTGGTGGGAGGGGATGGGGTGATGGGAGTGTAGGGGAGGAGAAGAGTGGGTGAGATTAAATGGGGTGAGAGAATGTAGGAGGGTGGAGGAAAGAGTGGGACTGAGGGAGCAGGTGATAATATAAGAGGAAGTGGATGGGAGTGGGGTATGATGGGCGTATAAGTGTGGGGGATGATGTAAGTGGATGAGGTTAGGTATTAGTGGTGGAGATGTGAGTGGGCGTAAGTGAGGGTGTCTTGGGATAGGGATGCAGGAAGACAGGTAAAGGAGTAAAACTGTAAGAGGTGATGATGCGAGTGTCATGATGCAAGGGATGGAATGTGAAATGTGGGCGTGGGATGAGGATGTGTCGGGATGTGGATGAAGGAAAATTGGTACAGGGCTAAGATGGTAAGTGATGATATGAGAGCTAAGAGAATAAAGGATAGGATATGAGATGTGACAGTGTCGTAGAACAGGGAGATGTGAGAATGTGCTGAGATTGTAGGGTGTGAGATTATGTGATGGGGCATCTAGGGGTACACCGGAAATGCAGATAAAAGAAGACTAATGGCCAGAAACCAGGTTCTGCTGGTTTAAAACTAAAAACAGTTAAAATCTGTTCAATTTGTGTGAGAAATTTTACCAAAGAATTAGGCTTTTCGCTGACCACTAGTCCATTACACATTTCGGTGTAACAGTTGTCAGAAGAAAGAACAACTCCATGGTTGTTGGAAACAGTAACACCGAAACTTATACTGAAAAGACAAAAGGTGAAATATCATGATCTCTTCGTTTAATATACACTTTTGGAGGAAAAGAAATACTCAGAACAGCCAACTGTGATCATAATTCTAATCGATTATCTCTCAGCAGGGTGTGGGATGTAAGGATTGTGAGCGTAAGAGTATTGGGGGTGGGCTGTGACCTGTTGGAGTGTGAAATGGTGGTGTAGGATGTGACAGTGTGTGGTGAGGAGTGTAAACAAGAGTGGGTGTTGTGTGGAGAAAAAGGGGTAGAGAGGGAGGTGTTGGGGGTAGCATAGGAGGTGGCATTGGGAAGAGGGGGCCAGGGAAAACCAAACTGGGCCTGTCATGGTCCCCAATCTCCTTATGGCATTTCCTCTTCTCTTTTTCCTATCTCCCTTACTTCTCTCTCATCGATCTCTTCCGTTTAGTGTCATTCAGATTTGCCCCAGCTCGTCGTTCTTTGCTTACGTTTGTTAATTGTTTTTCATCTATTGTCGAGGTGTGGTAAAAGCAGCGCCTTGTGTTTAATTTGCTTTTAGTCATGTGATCTCTCTCATTTTCGATTTCTCACTATAGCTCAGGATATCCTATAATTTTAGCCGCAAGTTCTTTCTCTCTCTCTCTCTCTCTAATATAAATGACATACTGGGTACGCTTGGAAGGTACTGTTCTACTAGACATAATTTTGTGAAATTAAAAAAAGTACTGTAGAATCATCCCCCCCCCCGTTGATTATCATTACACACACACACACACACACACACACACACACACACACACACACACACACACACACACACACACACACAACGGGAAGTAGGTGAATGAGGTGCACGTACAGGTGAGGACTATGAGGAAGGTAAAAATAAGTCGGATGAAACTGGCTCAAGGGACGCTCGCAACTGCATTGGCAAATATATATCAAGGACAATGTAAAGTGAAGTTGCCTTGTTGAAATGTTGGCAGATATTAATGTTAGATTGTTGCTATATACGTGTTCTCAATTTCCACGTTCTCTCCTCTGAGCCAGTTTTATCTGACTCCTAATTATTTTTACCCTCTCCCCAGTCTCTCTCCTCGCCACACATGCACCTCATTCACCTATTTCCTGTCCCGTTCTTTTTGCCTTATTCTAGATGGCATTGTAGGCTTCGTAACACCTTTTTCTAAGCTATTTTTTTTATGCCTCTTACACCTCGAAATGGTGCTGGTGGGAGATGCCCTTCGCATGGTGGCACCGATATGGCAGGGTGTTGGTCATGCAAACGTCGCTCAGTCCCCTCCCTTGTATATTTCTATTACCGATATAGTTTGCCTTAGTAACATACGAGAGGTTACTGAGTTGCGAGCGCAGAATAAATCGCTGAGGATGATGCACTATGAAGCCTCCCATGTACTGTAACCTTGAATACAGCACTTTATTCTTTACGTCATTCAGTAGCATCCTTGACGCTTGACTTCCTAGTTTTCGAGACTATTTTTGTCCTCTGGAATGTATTCTATGTTGCTTTCAAAAATTTTCGTGACACCTGTTCTCTGGCGATTTATTCAATACGGTGTACCTCAGTATCCACTTAAATTTTAATCATAAAGGCTACTTTATTATTAAGCGATATAAGGTACATACAAGAGAAGGTTGAGATTTAATATGCAAAACAAATCGCTAAAGAGGAAGTGCTACGCAACCTCTTATGCTACACACAACAATCTACTTATCTCCAAGTTCACTGTGGTCGCTGTTTGTTTTTATTTTTTTTTATATTTTCTTTATTCTTCTTTTATTTCCTTTCTCGTCCGTTTCTTTTCTCCCTTTCACCTCTACTTCTTACGTCTTCCTTTTTGTAAGTCATTTAATGATCCGTAAAAATATAAGATCTTTATCTCATGAGAACTCATATTTGCTCCTCTACGGACCTGCATCATCATCATCATCATCATCATCATCATTATTATAATTATTATTATTATTATTATTATTACTGTCATCACATATTATTATTATTATTATTATTATCATTATTGTTGTTATTATTATTAGTCATGACATCATCACCAACCTCCACCACCGACACCATCATCATCATCATCGTCATCACCTACCTGTATTAATAGGTTTCGAAACCATTTATGCTCTGAGGACTGTATTCTAAGTTGCTGTAGCTGCAGTAGGTTAGTTCTCCCATGTTATAGTTCATTCGCTTTAACTTAGCCTTTTGCAGCTTATTTCATATACATCAGTGGCAGAAAAAGACAATGCTAAGACTCTACATCCTTTCTGTAGAACTCTCCGTGACTCGCATCATATTATAATGTTCATCTCTTGTTACAGCTCAGCAATCAAGACGAAGTGATGGCTGTTTTAGGCCAAGTTAAAGTGAACAGAATGTAGGTATTTCCTAAAGGTCAGGTTAGTAGTAGTTGCAACCCCAGGCTCATCTGAACATGAACCCAGTGGACCGGAGGCTGAAGTTTCCCTTTCCTGCATTTCACAGTCTTCCCATTGCGGAGTTAGGGAGAGACATGAGGGACATCTGTATGACCAGGCAGTGGAACCACTTAGTCATACTGATGCCATCTTACTAAGGCATCCCTCTACAGCTCCTTGACAAGGCTATTAAAATAAGACAAAGAATGTTGGCAAAGAAAGCCCGTAAACTTCGTGTGTGTGTGTGTGTGTGTGTGTGTGTGTGTGTGTGTGTGTGTGTGTGTGTGTGTGTGTGTTATATTCCTGCTGTCTCCAGATGATTCAATTGAGGAAGGACTTATCGTGGTGGAAGGTTAAATGAAGCTATATCTAACCCCTTCAGTTGGAATCGCCCCTCCTAACCTGACTAAAAAGTCCGAAGGTAGCAAGAAAAAAGAATTTAAAAAAAGAAGAAAGAAAGAAAGAAATTACATCATCGGATTCAAGCGGTTAATTCTTTCTGCTTGTGCCTGTCTCTCCATATTATTCCATTTTAGCAGCCTTCGCTACGAGAGGTCGCTCCTAAGCTGAATAATATCGTCTGGAAATAGCGAGAATTGAGAGAACAGCCGTCACTGATGTTATAGGATCATGAAAAATTGATCCTTCATATGGTCTTTCCTATGGCCGTACCATGACACAAAAGGCTTCCTAGCATTTCTTTCATAGGGATTCATTTTGCGTAGTACACTTTAAGCTTTTATTGTGTTGTTATATATCGTTTTAATGTCGACATACCTTGTGTCAGTAATACACAACAGGATATAGCACTGTGGTGTGCAGAGTAAATCGGTAAGGAAGAGGTGCTACGAAATCACCAATGCCACTTAGAATACGACCTAAAAACAAGATCAAAATATTAAAGAAGTACTCGTAGTGAAGTTAAATGCGGAAGGGGAAGTATAAAACACCAGCCGATATTTCAGTGTAAAGTACAGGATGTTCAGTAAGTTGCACTCTCTTGCGGTATCTTGTGTTTCGCAAAGACGGCTCCGTCTGCTGATGTGGGGAACGCAGTTAATTTAGTCTGCTTCTTGAAATTACCAAGCAACCATGCAATCAGTGGACGTAAAAAAGTAGACGCTGTTAGAGATGAAAAGTGCTATAGGTAGTAAAAATTATGTTGGGTAGACAGTGGTAATGCTGACTGAGAAATACAAGAGAATTGAAGGGCATCGTATATGGACCTATTTATTATAACCACACAAAGCTGTAGCAAGAGCACTTTGAAAATACTGACGGCACTACTCATGGTGAATACGTTGTTTCGCCGGTAAAAACAGTTATGGGGATATTTTCTGCACAGAGGAAAAGATTGTTCACGAAAAATAATCTGCTGTGGAGAATTATTACAGCCTCTTCGTGGAAGATATTGTGTTGTAGGGAAATTTTCTGAGAAGGATATTTGCAACTCGGATCAGAGGAAATACTTAAGGGGGAAATACTCTGCACAAGAAAACAGTTCTGTTCCCAGGAAGCAGTCTTCTCTGGGGAGCGGTAGTCTCTTAAGGAAAATATTCTCCACATGCGGAAAGAGTATGAAGGAATAAGAGCCTGTCCTGAAAAATAGTGTGTTTAGAGTAAATCATTGGTTACGAGAAAATAAGCTAATCCAAACAGTCTACACACACACACACACACACACACACACACACATATATATATATATATATATATATATATATATATATATATATATATATATATATATATATATATATATATATGAGCCTCTGTGGTACAGTGGTAGAGTGTGCGTTTCGTAATTACACTTACAAGCACTTCTCACCCTACATACAATCTCTACCAGACAGCCTAAGCCACTTTGTAGAGATACATTGGCTGTATCGTCCCGACTTCGGTCGGGATAGGCCGCTCCTGCAGTGGATACTAAAACTGCTGCTGCTGCTGATATATATATATATATATATATATATATATATATATATATATATATATAAGGCCGTCAACATCTTGGCCAGGTGCCACATCCCTTTACTCTGCTCCACCTCACTCAATAGTATTTTCACTACCTAGACTTAAGATACCGCACTGTTAGCTTCGCAAGCCCCTCCCACACACCCCTTACTTCTTTTGTCCCCCCTACCTACCCCTCTCACCCCTCCTTACTAAACTCTCTCACCTCTCACTCCCTCGCTACCTGCATTCCTCATCCCCTCCCTACCTGCCTCGCTCATCCCCTTCCTGCCTGCCTCTCTCACTTCCCTGCCTGCCTCTCTCACCCCATCCCTGCCTGCCTCATTCACCCCCTCCCTGCCTTCCCCTCTCTCTCTCTCTCTCTCTCTCTCTCTCCATGAATGCGTGGTTGTGTGTGTGTGTGTGTGTTTGTGTGTGTGTATATATATATATATATATATATATATATATATATATATATATATATATATATACACACACGTGTGTGTGCGTGTGTTCGTGCATGCTTACTTGAGTGTGAACATGAATGCATGCGTAGGTGCTCAGTCATTTATCTTTTATCTAACCAATCTTATCATTTATGGAATAAAAAAGTGCAGTCAGTTTATTATCACACGTAAGCTTACAACATCAGATAACTGATAACGGTGACCTAGAATTTAATCTCTTCACGCAGATGATGTATTCCTCAATTAATTTTTGCTGCCTCCTGATGATTTTATTCAGTTCAGGAGAGATTTTGAGTCGGGTAGTTTGATACAGCCTACACAGATTCCCTTTCACCGCAAATGGTCTCTCCTAAAATTAAAAAGAATCATTGTTTGGAGATATGCTCTTTTCACCTTTACCTTGGCCGTGGTTTTCGTGCTTTTGCTGCTTATTTCACACGGCTCACGGTCAGATGAAGACAGTGTTTTAGCGCTACATCCTTTCATTAATATTTCTTCGTGACTGGCATCATATTCTAGAGCTAATCTGTTGTTACGACTCAGCATTCATGATGGATATAAGACAATTTTAGGATAGGTTGGTTATTAAAAAGAATATAGCATGATTTGACCGAGAAAATGCGTCACCGAAATTAATGTGTTTAAGTGACACAAGTCAAATTAAAAAAAAACACACACAAGAAAAGAGTACCCGGTTTAGTTTCACATGACTATAATCCATAATCCTTTTCAGCTCAGATGTAGCTTGACCGATGGGTTGACTGAACTAGCAATGAAGGACACGCATTCTTATATTTACTAAATAAGACTACTTGAATTTCATGCAACCTCGACTTAGAATTCAGATGTGGAAGTGACCCAGTTCCTAAAGATGAAGTCAAGTACTCTATAGCTAGTGTGTGATTTCGTTCATAGTTTTCAGTGGGTAAAACTTTGATTTTTTGAGTGATTATGGCTGTTGCTCGATGGGGCAAGAAAAAATACACTAAGCTGAAGTTAAGTAGTTCAGGTATTTATTAGCTTTTCTTCTTCTTTGGCAGAGAAAAGAGGGCAAACTCTGGACCCCACTGAAGATTAAATCACTCTACAGAGCAGTAATCTATATATATCTCTCTACCTACTTATCTGTATGTCTATCTATCTATCAATCTATCTTTGTCTACCTACCGGGTATCTTTCTATATATTTATGTATCTATCCATCCAGTCATCTATCTATATCTATCTGTATCTGTCTGTCTATCTTTTCATCAATATATATATATATATATATAACTAGGCTGCTTCCCCCAAGGAAAGGGAGGTAGCCGAGACAGGACGGCACACTCCCCATTTACTCATCCATTCAAACACATTCATTCGCATCTTATATATATATATATATATATATATATAGATAGATAGATAGATAGATAGATAGATAGATATAGATAGATAGATAGATATGTATGTATGTATTTACCTATCACCGCATTCTATGAGAAGGGTCCCTTGAAGTTAAACAGTAAAGTGACGTGACAAAAGTACTGCGAAAAAAGAAGACTATTATCAAACACAGACAGCTGCCACAACCATCACGCCAGTCCACAGAAAGATGCCTCTCCCACTCATAAAAAAAAAGAGAAGTACTACCCGAGATGGTGGTGACATAAGAGGGAAACCCTGTGTGTGTGTGTGTGTGTGTGTGTGTGTGTGTGTGTGTGTGTGTGTGTGTGTTTCTCAGCTTTCGTCCCGAGTCTACTGCATAAAAAAAGACCAGCTATTTCTACCCTCTCAGATACAGTGAACCGGCCAGTTATCTTATTCCACTCCCATTGCCTCACGACCTAAGTATGTGTTAAATCGCTCCCTGCCCAGCCCTTCACACCCTCACGGAGCCTTTAGTTTTGCAATACTTGAGTACGTTTTGCAGGATTTTCTCTCTCTCTCTCTCTCTCTCTCTCTCTCTCTCTCTCTCTCATAATCTAGCTTTGCTCTCGCCACTAAAAAATGCTTAGAATCAGTTTTGTCTTCTCACACATTTGGAATTATGAGGCAGGATATATTACTCACTCACAGGAGATATAAGAGAACACCGCTGATGCTATAGTACAGGAAGCAGAGTAAAACACGAAATTCTGAGCACAAGACATTCGTGAGTAAAGTAAGGTAATTCGTGACCACCACCTGGCCTCATGTTGCTAAGGTGGGGTACGTTTAGTGACGTTACAAAATTGTTGGTGCTGTATCCGGGCCAGCGTTACGTAACCAGATAACCTCTCTCTCTCTCTGTCTCTGTCTCTCTCTCTCTCTCTCTCTCTGTCTCTGTCTCTGTCTCTGTCTCTCTCTCTCTCTCTCTCTCTCTCTCTCTCTCTCTCTCTCAAGGTTCTGAACTCTACATGTATATGTGTGTTTCTGCCAGTGTACGTAGTCTGAAAGAAGAAGACAAGCTGAAGCTTTCTGAATACGGCATCAGGATTTGCTCGTATTCCCATTGTTCTTTCACCTTAACTTGGATCAGATTTGTGTGTGTGTGTGTGTGTGTGTGTGTGTGTGTGTGTGTGTGTGTGTGTGTGTGTGTGTGTGTGTTGCGCATCGCTTCAAGGTCGCTGTTATCTTTAATGGATCATATAAATGTTAATGATTCACTGCTTATGTGCCTGTTTATTTTCGCCCTTCTTTTTTTTAAATATGAAACTTTCTTACAAGAGTTTTTACCATTATGTGAAACTTCCTTACAAGAGATTTTACCTTTGTTTGAAACTTCCGTACAAGAGTTTCTACCATTAAATGAAACTTCCTTACAAGAGTTTTTACCATTATATGAAACTTTCTTACGAGAGTTTTTACAGATATATGGAACTTCCTTATAAGAGTTTTGACCGCTATGTGAAACTTCCATACAAGAGTTTCTTTTACCATTATATGAAACTTCTTTACATTTTCGTTGCCATGATCATTTCAGTTGTAGCTTAAGAGTTCTGTAGTTTGATATTAACTGTTTCAACCCGATAATGTATTTTCACTGTATTCTTGTTGCTTTCAGGCTCCTGTATTCAATGTATGAGAGGCTTTTGCGAACTACAAGGCTAAGATATAGACTTCATTAGCCTGCTAAGTATGAGGGATGATTTCCTACGTTAATTAAAAGTGTCTGGAGGGATTAATAAGAGAGATATAATTACAGTATATCCTCATACTGTAGAGGTTAATGATTCTGTTTGTTGTGAGCTTCTGTTGAAGACACTACCTCCTTTAGCCCCTTCCCTTCATTATTGTTATTTTTTTTTATCATCATCATCATCATCATCATCATTTTAATTGTTATTATTATTTTTTTTGTTTTATTATTATTATTATTATTATTATTATTATTATTATTATTATTATTATTATTATTATCTCCGCCAAGGAGGTTATGTTTACCCCGCGTTAGTTGGTTAGTTGGTTTGCCTGTTTGTTTGTCTGTTTGTCTGTTAGCAGGATTACTCAAAAAGTTATGAACGGATTTTGATGAAACTTGGTGGAAGGGTGGGCCATGGACCAAGGAGGAAACAATTACATTTGGGGACTGATCCGGATCCGAATCTGGAGTATCCCGCACAATATCGCCAAACGCTCTCTGTGAATTTCAATGAAATTTTGTGGAAAGGTGGATCATGGACCAAGAAAGAATTAATTAAATTTGGGGGTGAATCCGGGTCCGGATCCGGATCTATTTTAAGGGCATTGGCATTGGCGGAGGTATGCGTTGTCTGAGTGCTTTCTAGTTATTATTATTATTATTATTATTATTATTATTATTATTATTATTACTACTACAGAAACTACCGCCAGTCTGTTTCATCTTACTCAGTTAAGGGTCCGAAAGTGTATTTAAGAGGTCAGTTTTATTGATCCTGCTATTGCAGTTTTCTTCTTCTTCTTCTTCTTCTTCTTCTACTACTACTACTACTACTACTACTACTACTACTACTACTACTACTACTACTACTACTACTACTACTACTACTACTGCTACTACTACTACTACTACAACTATTACTACTATTACTACTACTATCGAGATTATAAAGCAATGTGTATTTACAACTTTCGAAGTACTGAAAACACAACTCCAGCATTTGTCAGCTTATGTAACATTATTTTTTTGCCCTCCACCTGACAGATTCAGAAGAGGGTGTTGTTATCACTGGGATCAATAGATGTCCGTCCATAGAGTTGGGCGGCAGGACGTAAAGGCGGCAGGGCAGCTGACCGTGAGTAGAGATTTTGTTTCCGCTCCAGGTCTCAGAAAGTATTCACGATAGTCATGAAATTTCACATAGTTATGTGTCTTATAGTGAACTGGTGGCTTTTGATAGGTAGAATGTTGTGCCATCAGTAGTTTTTTTTTTTTTTTTTTTTTTTTTTCAGATAATGAGAAAGTTAAGAAATAATTTTCCAGGGATTTCAATGCCACCTGCACAAGGAATCCGAAGGGCACAGGTTTTGTGTCTTCAAGGCTTTCTCCTTACGCCCACCTTTAAAAGAAAAGACGAGGGGGGAGGGGATGAGGGTCGTTATGTCCTTGGTTAGGTGTGTAGGGAGGTGGGGGTATATAGTATGTTTGGTCAGCTGGAGGGCTGCAACAGCGTAGCGTTGCCTTTGTTTTAATCTTATAGGCACGTCGTCCAGGGCCAAGTAACAAATGTCAGATACTCATGAAATTATAAACAACAATCTCATGGTATGCGCAAGAGAACATAACATAAGGAAAGTCAGTGGTAAATATAAATAATGATGTTATGGCTGCAGCAGAGATCATTCTTCACTACGCGGGTTAGGTCTTACCCAATCCATTCCTTATATAGGGGCCCGAGGCTAGGATGCCGCTGTCCGGTATATTTAAGGGCCGATGACCACTAGCATAATTTAAGTGATATTACGTGGTTAAAAAAAAAAATGTCACCCCGCAACGATCGTACTCATGCGCGTGTCGAGGCTGTCACTCTAATTAGGACAGTTTTACCAGTAGACTGCCAAGCTTCTCTGAAAACGTAAGTCTTATACCGCAAGCTCTTCGGAATGCAACACAGACCTTTCCCTTCCCCATTTTTATGTCCGTCTTTTCTATTCCACCTTAGTGAATGTAAGAATTTCGTTCAGTGTCTCCAATTATGCCCACGTCATCCTCTCACCCAACCTCTGTATTACAACTGGTACATAATAAGTCCGTCTGCAGTTCGGTCGCGAAAGACAGCCCCTTCAATACGATGATTCCCTTGTATTGAATTACTGTCATCCTGAGACGATTTTATTCATCTCAGGGGAGGCTTCGTGAACGGGAGGAACTGTATATCGTTTTCATTCGCCTCTTAACATCATTAAATCTGTTTTGAGCTGAATATAATCATCTGGTAGAAGCCAAAAAAAAAATAATAATACTAATCAGACTGAAGCAGTTATAAATTTCAACCACAAAGCACCTATTCATTCTTGTGGACTTAGGATGACCTTTAATATCTTTTCCTGAGTTATCTTGTTATTTTGATTCATCATTCCATGCACAGTATTATACCTACGCATGCGAAGCGAAAGCGGGCGATATATTTTGCTTGCTGAGAGTGTGGCCGTTCTCTGTTCTTTTGTGTGTGTGTGTGTGTGTGTGTGTGTGTGTGTGTGTTTGTGTGTGTGTGTGTGTGTGTGTGTGTGTGTGTGTGTGTGTGTGTGTGTGTGTGTGTGTGTGAGCAAAATAACACAAACAGTAGAGGAACAGCCAAGGAATTGACCTATTTTTCTCGATAACAATAGGTAAAAGATCAAGGCGACAGGGCTAGGTCAAAGTTTGACCGAGCAATGTTAACTTAAGCAATTTTTTATCCAATTTAGACCAAACCAGGTTGAAAGGTCTAGGGTAAGGCGAGAACAAATGAAATGGATTTTGAGAATGAGTAGTCGAAGGTCAAGGTCATAGGATAAGACCACAGTTCGATCGGTGTGTCTGTGTGAGCAAAATAACTAATAGAATTTTGATCTGATTTGAACCAAAAAACAGTTGTGGGTCAGCCGAGGGGCTAACCTACTGTTTTGGGAAACAATAGTTCAAAGGCCAAGGTCACTTTGTACACGGGTTTAGGGTGAGGCTTAGGCAAGAGGATTCGTTTTTTAGATCAATATGTCCAAGATAAATGCTCCAGGGAAAAATCAAAGTCGGGGTCTCAGAGTAAGGTCAGCTCAAATAATTTTGGTCCAATTTTGAACAAACTTGGTGAAAGTTTTACGGGTCAGGCAAAAATGAAGATATTCGACCTTGATAACAATCGGTCGAAAACCAACGCCACAGGGCAAAAGTAAATGTTAAGAACCAAAAACTAACTGATGGGGACGGGTGTTGCACCCTCTGAAGGTTCACTTTTGTTTCATCTTCTTTTATCGTCATAACGTGTACAAACAACACATAAGAGAATGCTAACGTCCTAGATGCAAAATAGGTTGCTGAGGAAGCCTACTGGGCCACGAAAACGCGACCCTAAATAACATACAGTACTAGAAGAGTAGCATGATGACCATAAAGAACCTCTATCTTCATATACGCAGCAAAGAACGGATATAGAAGGACATGAAGCACGTGACAAAAACGTATGGAGAGGAGAGGAATACCTTGGAGGATAAACAGTATTGATGTTAGGGCGTTATTTTGAAAACGGAGCTCGAAACTGTGGACAATACCAGTATTTTTTACGATATTTCTAACACACTGAATGTTGATAGAACGTGTCTGCTCTTTCTGTATCGTTGCTGACTATAATGTAAGAAGCTGGCTGATCACACCTAGTAATTCCAGGTGTTCCATAAATAAACGCCAAATATGAGGGACTTACACACACCTCTGTGCTTTCAGTTTTAACCCTTCAGCCCGATGACGTTTTGTATATTATCCTCCATACCCTCAAATTGGGGAGAACCACGTGTACTGAAGGCGCTAAAAAAAAAAAAATGCTATAACTAACCCTTCCAACCTGAAGTATATCTCCACAGTTGAAGAAAACTGTGTAGGGAGAGGAAGAATAAAATGAGAAATACGTCATCGGACTGAAGGAGCTAACAGTAAGGTCCTTAGTGAAAAATCGCTACTTCCCTCGTCAAGTAATGTTATGGGCACAGTAATTCATTTGTGATCTCAACCTCGTTCTGCCTTTCATGTTAAATTGCGATTAGCTTGAGCAATGCAATGTTTCGACTCTAGAGACATTAGGCGCGTTTTCGTGAGATACCTTGACTTACCTGGGAATCGTGGTGCTTGGAAAGGACGCCTTCTTGCAGTGGCACCGATATAGTTGATCGGCTCTGTTACCCAGTTATACAAATGTCCATCAGCTTCCTAACTATCCACCAAAAGATGGATGACGAACTGAAGGTGGGCAACTTTAGCCAGCAGTCCACCAGGTTCACATTCATGAGCCAGGGGCTGCAACTGCTGCTGCTACCTGGAAATCATCATAATATTCGAATGATATTCTGTTCGGGCAAGTTCCAGAAGTCGAAATTAAAATCATCCACTGTGCCTGAGGACCCATATCTTTTTTTTGTTCTGACTAACGTAAGACTATTTTACGTAGACTAGGAGACTTCCCTCGTAACGAAGAGACTATTGAAAGCTATATCCAACCAGTTTAGTCCGAAAAGTCTCCTTCTGTGTTTAATAAATATCTTCCAGAGATAACAAGAATAAAATAAAAGACGTCAACACAGAAAAAGGGTAAGAATAGATAGACAGACAGGCAGACAGACAGGCAGGCAGGCAGGCAGGCAGGCAGATGCTGCAGAACTAAAAACCCTGCCATCCTGAGGTCACGTGATGGCCTGACAGACTCTGCATCCGATTGGCCAACGGGTCTCCCTCACGCCACCTACCACCGCCAACCACTCATATTCTAAAACTTGGCTGGTATGCCCTGTTGCGTCACCGGACATGAAGAATTAGAGGGCATAAACTAGGTGAATGACTTATCTGCTTCACCTTGTCGCGTCTCCACTGTTACTACCAGACTATCACACACCTCTCTCATGATCGAGATAACTTTGGTGTTCTGTTCTATCTTGGTCCCTTGGTGGGTACGCAGTGCTACGTCACCTGACACGAAAAATTAGAAGTCATAAACTGGGCGCATGACATCTTCACCTTCTTGTGCCCCAGCTGTTGCTACCATGCTGTCACTTATCATTCCTATATTAAATTTTGGTGAGAACATCATGTTGCGTCACCTGATATTTCTCATATGTTGCACTGTTATTGCTGGATGTTTGTGAAAAAAATAATACAGAAAATTGTAAGTGTTACCTCTGTATGGATGTTCACTACGTTTACGACTGTCTGTGAAGAATGGACTTTTTGGAGAGCGGGAACACGCCGCCCACCAGCTTGTCTAAAGACCGAACAGTTAGCTTTGCCTTGTGACCTTGACATTTGACCAAATTGTTCTCAAACTAAATCCTTTCATCCTTGCATTACCCTGAACCCTCCATGCAGAGTTGGATCTAAATCATATCAAAACTGTTTAATTTGACCTTGGCATGTGACCTTGATATTTTCACCTTTCCATGCGACCCTAACATATAACTGATTACTGTCGAAAACGATTTCCTTTGTAATCACCCTACCCTGAACCATTACACAAAAGCTTAGGTTAAACTGAATAAAAACTGCTTAATATGAGCTTACCATATGACCTTGACCTTAAGATATTGTACTGGAAAATTTTAGGTCAGTCTCTTGTATGACCATCAACACTTCTACCAAGTATAGTCCAAATCAGGCGCATGACCCGACATATGACCTCACCTTTGACCTTGGCCTTTAACTAATCGTTCTCAAAACTGACCCACTTCATTTTTACCATAACGTCAGCCCTTCCACCAAGCCTAGTTTAAATCGGATAAAAACTGCTTAAGTTGATTTTGCATGGTCACGCGTTGGCCTAAAAAAAACAATAAATCGACCCTTGGCTGACCCTCAACACTTCCATGAAAATAGTTTCAAACCAAGTGAAAAGTTTTGCCTTATAATGTTCACACACACACACACACACACACACACACACACACACACACACACACACACACACACACACACACACACACACACACACACACACACACACGTGCACATATGCGTGAGCGCGTCCAGTAAAACATCAAACTTCGTCAACTCGGGTATAATGATGCCCGTGACAAAATAATTCATCACTGTATTTTTTATTATTGTATTGTTGTATTATTGTATTGTTTTTGGTCGAGTTTATTCGTTTCTTTGTTTTTGTTTATTTCTCTCTGTCTTTGTTAGCAACATTACGGAAAAATGGCCGAATGAAATTACTTGAAACTTTCAGATGTGGGCACTGGTCCCAAAAGGAAGTGATTTAATGTTGGAGGTAATTGAGTGACCTCGAAAGGTGAAAATCAAGGTCACGGATTTTCAGAGGCCTATAACTTGAAACCGGTTGAAGATATACTTACTATTATCAACATACAGGAACTCCCATTTGGGCTGTCATTTGGCACCAAGACCTTTGACCTTGAGTAATTTTGAAAGGTCAAACTCAAGGTCACGGATATTCTGGGGGCTATAACTCGAGACTGGCTGAAGATAGAGATATTTCCTATTATCAAGATATAGGAGGTCTCATTTGGGCCTTCATTTGGCACCATGACCTTTGACCTTGAGTGACCTTGAAAGGCCAAATGCAAGATCACGGATTTTCAGAGGGCTATCACTTGAAAACGGTCGAAAATAAATAACTGGTGTCGTGCGAGGTTTGTTGTTCCTGGCACCACTTGTTTTTTTTTATTAATATTTTTAATTAGAATTGACAGTCATAAACTGAGTGAATGCTTTATTTTATTCAGTTTGCCGGGACTCCATAGTTGCTGCTAGGGTGATAATTAAATGATAATAAATAAATAAATAATAATAATAATAATAATAATAATAATAATAACAGTAATAATAATAGTAATCCTCAGAGCATGAGAGGCCACTACTAAATCAAGTACATTCATCAGTTAGTCAATGGAATAAAGTAGCCAAAATATCTAGCATGGGGAAAGGTTAACAGTGCTGACGATGAACTTGGCTCGATAGATGTGAATTATTTATAAGAAATCCGTCGTTTTGGTCATATTTTTTGCCGCCGTACCGTTCACTTTAGTTTGGTTGTGAAGTTTTTGGTAGCTTTATGGGGGAAGAGGGCAGTATAAACAATTAAAGTTGTTTACAGTTCAACCCATTCAGCCCGGTGACGTATTTCTTGTTTTTTTACAATTTCAAGACTGTTTGATTTAAAGAAGGATACACTTTTTGATTTGGAAGGGGGTACATACAGCTTCCAACACCTTCTCTCCAAGGGACCTCTCCGAAGTTAAACAGACTCATGTGACATCAGCAGTAGAGCAGTGAAAAACACGTAACTGAATTGAAGGGGTTAAATTCAAGAGTGCTTACGAAGACTGCCCCTTGATATAACATACATAACCCCTTGAAACCCATGACCTACTCTTCCTCTCTTACCAGCAGCTTCAGACAGTTTAATTTGCCAACTAGGGACTTTTCAAACTGGAGAGGATAAACGTAGCCCTCATTAACCTCTTGACTGATAGAATTAGATACAGCTTTCATTAACTTCTTCACTGATATAGATCTTTTCATACTAGAGAGGATAAACGCAGCCTTCATTAACCTCTTGTCTTGATAGAGATTTTTTTTTTGTTTTTTTCATTCTAAAGTTAAGAGATGTTGCGTGCAGCCTTCATTAACCTCTTGTCTTGATAGAGATTTTTTTTTTTTTTTTTTTCATTCTAAAGTTGAGAGATGTTACGTGCAGCCTTCATTAACCACTTGTCTTGATAGAGATTTTTTTTTTTTTTTTTTTTCATTTTAAAGTTAAGAGATGTTACGTGCAGCCTTCATTAACCACTTGTCTTGATAGAGATTTTTTTTTTTTTTTTCATTTTAAAGTTAAGAGATGTTACGTGCAGCTTTCATTAACCTTTTCACCAACAGAGGTCATTTCCAAACTAGAGAGGATAAATGCAGCTTTCATTAACCTCTTGACTGATAGAGATTTTTTACTTTTAAATTAGCAGAGGTTAGATACAGCCTTCATTAATATCTTCACTGAAAGGAGTTCTTTCTAAAATTAAAAGAAATGATCTGGTGGTGACAAGATTGAGACAAAAGAATGTGGCATTGTAGTGAAGTGGTTAAATATATCATCGTTAGTGGTTTCAGTCTCATAGCTGTTGTATGTTACCTGAACTGCATCCAGTCGTGTGGTGTTAGCTGGAATGAAATATAAAGTTATTAATTCTGAGCCAAAGTGACCAAGTGTTTATTGATATCAGTTTTATTTACGTATCTGTTTATTCAGTAATTAATTTTTGCTTTGCCCCTCCAGATTTCTCATATACCAAAAAAAGTTGAATCAGGTGACTTTTTTTTTTTTTCGATACATCTACACGGCTTTATTCAGCTTAGGAAAGGCTTCTGTTGAATAGGCTATTTCATACTTTGCCAGATCAAAAAGTCTCTACTAAGCTGCATAAAATCATCTTAGGTTAGCAGTAATAAAATACAAAATACGTCTCTGAAGGGTTTAGGTAATCCAGAGTGCATGTCATGAAGCCACTATAGCGTCTCTCTCTCTCTCTCTCTCTCTCTCTCTCTCTCTCTCTCTCTCTCTCTCTCTCTCTCTCTCTAACCTGACACTAATCACCCATCCCCCTCTCAGCCCAATTGATGACCAAGAGTTAGTCAGATTGGAAGGTCGATCTGACCAGCAGCCATGGAAACTCATTCCTACCTCATAGCTAGGTTGCATCGAACTTACAGAACTACGACTTAGTATTCAAGTCGTGAGAGTGGTCCCGTCCAGTCCAGTCCCGTCAGGTGAAAACAAAACGACTATAGTTACAAGAAGTCCTAAAATGTTTCGCAGCAGGAAAAAAATATCGTAGAGCAAGCCTTTGAGCCCAGGGGTGTCTCTCATTTCGTGCTTGCCCTTTCCTAACGATTTTCTTCAGCCTAAGACAGATTTTCCGAACTGGAAGGGTTAGAATAAGCATTGATAAACTCCTTCAATACGAGTGGCCTTTCTCAGGTTGAAATAAAATCGTCTATAGTCCTTTCATCTTAACTTGAGCCAGATTTTCATCCTTTCTCAGCTTTTTCACGTAGCTCATTGGCAGAAAAAGACAATGTTATGGGTCTACATTCTTTCCATGGCACTTCTTCCTGACTAGCACCATATTCCAGTGTTAATATATTGTTATAACTAAGCATTCTAGGTGCAAAGAAGACAATTTTATGCCAAGTTAAAGTAAAATGTGTATAGCAGAAGCAAGAACAAATGATCTAGAATGTCACTTGGATGAAATTAAATCATCTAGTTGCATAAAGAATAAACTTATCAAGAAGGTCACCCTGACACGAAAAGCCAAACTCAGCAGCACTCGACTCCAGACGTGACGATCAGGTGGTCACTGTAATTTGCAGCTTGATAAAGACCCCCAAAAGATGGCTCATGTACTTCTCTTTCTGTTGCCGTGTGTGTGTGTGTGTGTGTGTGTGTGTGTGTGTGTGTGTGTGTGTGTGTCTGTGTGTGCGCGCATGTGCGTTTGTGCGCTTTGTCTCATGTACGAGTATAATCAGATTCAGAAATTCTTGATGTTTGGACTATCACCCTTTGTGGACACAGAGACACTGCTTGGCTAACACCATAGTCTAACGATTTTCAGAAGTTATTTCATGCCATTCTCCTAGATGTACTATACCATACAGAAACTTAAAACTGTTCTTCTTATATCCCCCCATCATGTACCACCCACTGTACCACGGACATGTGAAATCAACTGCAACCTCCCTTTTCTTGCATCGCAACCGTATTCTTATTTTTTCCTCATTTCCTTTTAATTCAGGTTCTCATTTAATTCACTTTCACATAATTTAATCCTTCAGTTTGTTCTCTGTCGGTAGCCTCATCAACTCACAATATACTTTTTTTTTTTTCTCCTTCCCTGTTTACTCCTTGTTTTTCATATCAGTCCCTTAAATATCACTTGCCCCTTCTGTTTTTCTTTTCGCTTTCTGTTTTGACTCCTCGCATCTCCTACTCATCTCTTGACTTTCTCTTACCTCTCTTACTTTGTTTTTCTCGTTCTCGGCCTTCTTCATTTTTCATACACTTCCCTCTCTCTTCTTCGTCGTTTCTTTCCTTTAGTACTACAATTTGCCTCCATTCTATCCCCTTTCCCATAAACCAAGTCTCTTTTCTTAGACCAGTATTCTAAGTAACATAGACTGCTTCGTAACACAGATTCTTTAGCGATTTATTTTGCATGTCACACTTTAGCAATCTCTTCTATACTGTTTATGTAATTTCAGTGTCGACATACCTGGAATCAATAACATACAAGGAGATACTGAGGTTTAATGCGCAAAATGAATATCTAAGGAAGAGTTGTCACGAAATATCAAAAGCCACTTATATACGGACCTAAATTCCCACCTCTCATGTCTGTAATTTCCTCGTACACACATCTTTACCTAATCCTACACTTCATCTCACCCTCGCCTCCCCTTCCACTCTTTTTTCTCTGTCGTACTTAATCTCTCCATCCTTTCCCCTCATTCCCTTTTCACTCCTTGCTCTCAGTTTCTCTTCACATGCTTTCCTACCCTTACCCTTTCTCATAGCGCCCCCTCCCTCCCTTTTTTTTTTTACCACTCCACCTTCCTTCCCATTCACTATTTCGCTCGCTTTCGTCACCCTTACATCCACACTTTCTCACCACCCCATCTCTCACACAATCTTTCAGGCTCCTTCTTCATCTCAGTGCTTCAAATCTTTTCACTCAGCTTCACCTTTCACTCCATCTCCTCCCTCACCCTCACATCTACTCTCGACCCTCTCCGTCACCCTCACCCCTTCACCCCACCCTTTTCCCATTCCGTCCCTCACTCGATCTTTCTGCCATCTGCTTCATCTCATCCATCACCTTCATCTTCTCCGTCACCCTCACCCCATTTCTCTATTTCGTCCCTCATACCATCTTTCCCGTTTCTTGCCTCACTCCATCCGTTCTCATCGTCTCCCTGGCTCTCACTTTTCGCTCTGTCTCCTGCCTCACTCAGTATCCTCATTCATCCCTCAGCCCTTCTCTCTCTGTGCACACTGTCACCCTCATCTTTTCTCTCCCCCCCTTTATCTCTCACATTGTCTTGCTACTCCCCTACCGCTCATCTTTTTTCTCACGCCTATTTATCTCTACGTCACCTCCTTCATTTAGTCTCCTCTTTCACCTCCACCCCTCCTCCCAATCCCCTCCATCACCCTCACTCCATCACCTAACCCCCAACATCACCCACATTTCCCTCTCAACCAACTCCTTTCTTCTTCCTTAGTCTCTACCCCCTCCATCACCCAGACACACCCTTAACCTTACCCCCTACATCTCCCCACTCCCTCTCCTCACTACCCTCTTTATCATCTACACGCAGTCACCCCACCACCTACATCACCCATACCCACCCGCAACTCCACTCCCTCCGTCTCCCTCATCTCTCTTCCCCCCTCTGTCATCCTTCCTACTTCATCCCACACCTTACATTACCCTACTCCACCTCAGTCCCTGCACCACCCCACCTCCCGACCCACACCACTCACCCAGCAACCGATTTAATAATACTAGGGTGTCACTTGGCGTTCCCTTCTGTAGCCCACCAGACATACGGACTCCACATCACGTCACAGGCACACAGGCACGGGGTCTTATATTTATTTTTTTTCTTTTTTACACTTTCACTGAGGTCCTCTCTTAGTTGCACAGAAGGCTTCATAGCATTTCTTCCTAAGCCATTTGTTTTGCATATCGTCACCCTCATAAAGAAACTGCCTAAGTCATTTTTCGGCGATTTCTGGATTTTTGCCTAAATCAGTTCTTCATCACGTGGCGCACCTATTGGTACAGCTGCCTTTGCCAGGTCAAGGGTGTGAGTGGTCTAAAATGCGCCTCAAGTTTCTGCCTAAGTCATTGAAAATTAAGAAAATGAGACAGCCTTTTTTCGATTTCCGGAAAAGTAGAAAAAATGACTGAGGCAGGTTCTTATGAGGGTGACAATATTACACCTGGACAGTCGCTTCTGCTCTGTTGACTTCATTTAATATCGACATACTTTGCATCAGCGACATACAAAAGAATACCGAGGTTTAAGGTGCAGAACAAATCGCTTAGTAAATGGTGCCACGAAGCCTACAGTGCCACTTAGAATATAACTCTGACTTGGGTATTGAGGAGGGACGCCTTCATGTGGTGGTACTGATAACGAAGGATGGTTCTCCTACCTGGTTATACCAACTTCTCTCAGTTCCCTCCCTATCCTTAGCAAAGAGGATGTTGAACTGTCAGGGAATAACAACTTCAGCGTGCAGTTCATCCTGTTAACGAATCAGATTAATCTGGGCTGCTGCCGCTACTACTGCTATAACTACTACTACTACTACCATCTCGATTAACCTTTTTTTTTTTGTATGTGTGTGTGTGTGTGTGTGTGTGTGTGTGTGTGTGTGATGGGAAGAGAGAGAGGCTGTCCATCCATCCATCCATCCATCCATCATCCAATCCTACGTTGCCCCATGAGGAGCATAGGAGCCCGGGGCTAGGCAGTTGGTGCTGACATTTAAGATGAGAGTGACCAACCTCACTCATCCCTGAGTGGCATTACGTGAGCAATAAACCCCAACCATCCCTTGGATATAAGCCTTCACCGGCTCAATCCGATTGGAGCACAATAATTACCCACTAAACCACCAGGCTGTCAAATTTAGTAATTGGTGTTATAGTAGTTTTCGGATAGTCACTCCCCTCGATTAGGCTAGCTAGGTTAGATTAGTCAGTAAGTGAAATTAGCTTGTTTAAGGTGGTTTGCTAAGGTTATGTTAGATTAATTAAAAAAAAAAAAAGTCAGTCTTGACTATCCGGTGTTCCAAATTACCTAAGCAGTTTTGGTCCTGTCACTGAAATTGAGTGGAAGGAGATTTAAGCAAGTGTCTAATTTTTACCGTCATTCCAGGGCTGATAATGATTACTGGATTCAATTACCATGCATCCCACGTTATAAAATGCTGTCAGATACGATACAGAGAAGCAGCAGGGTGCGTTCAAGCTTCTCCAGGTGCCTCAAAAATTATAATCATTCATCTTTCACCTATTTCTTCTCCTCAGGACAGCCTATTCCTTCGCATTTTCAGTTTGGATAATAAAACCGTACTATGACAGGCAAGGAAAGGACCCAAAAGCATCCTCCTAGACAACGACATGCAACGGTCCATTTTCTTATCCAGGTCCCTACTTCAGTTGTCGTATGAAAAGACTGGGGTGAATGAGATCCCACCCACACGATCTTTCATCTTTATCCCGAACTTCTTTCAAACCCGTTCGCTTGCTACCATTCCCAGAAGAGGTTAGTGAAGTTATAAGAGTAAATTATCAATGAGATATATGTGGGTGGAACAGGCAGTAGAGTGAGAGATGTAAGGAAGGTAAGAGAGACACAGACAGACAGACAGAGACAGAGACAGAGAGAGAGAGAGAGAGACGAAAAAATATAGCTAATAACAGAGCAAGAACAGTAGAAGCAGGAACTACACTGCATGGCTCTACATAACCGTTATCCTGTAATTAAAACAAAAAAACTGATTTGTAAAGATTGCCCTTATCTGTGTAATCAGTGCTCAAATTAACTTAGATATAAGTATCCAAGGAAAAGTGGTCTGTTATCATTATTCTGGGAAGCTTTTATGACAAAAGATAAAGAGAGATAAAGAGTATGCATTTAGAGGACAGAGTTGACCAGTTTGGCAATAAAGCAGACAAATATAAACGGACTTCGTAATCATCATCATCATCATCATCATAATCACCACCACCACAATCAACTCTAATTCACTGTTTGCCATTACCTTGAGTGGGGTGTGCAGAATCACGAAACAGAAAGGAAAGAATATTAAATGTATAGAACCAATCATCCGTGCCGTGTAATATGTCACACATACATTTCCTCATCATTCAGGTGTTCGAAATTCTTGGCTCCACTTCTTCAGTCCGATGAAGCATTTTTCACTTCATTCTTGCTATCTTTGGACAAGTTTTTTCACCTTTGGAGAGATTTTGAAAGCTAGAGAGTCAGATATACCCTGTATTTCCTCGTTTCCTACAAGAGGTCTCCTTAGAACTGGTAAAAATCTGGAGGTAAGGAAAAGTCACCGAATTGAATAATAAATGTTTCAGATGATCAGGTCGCTGTCGCCAAGTTAAAAGGGGCTTCAGGTGTGCATCATTTCCCGTATGCACCTTCATATGGTAAATATTGAGCCATATATAGGAGACCGTAGCACCATTTCCTCAGCGATCTATTTTGTAGAATTCATTTATGTTGTGCATTACTCAGATAAACTATTTCAGTACAAAAATATGTACGAATATGAACGTGTAATAGACTTAATGAATCACACAGACAAGGATGCTAGGAAGAGTATATTGTCACCAAGAACACGGCTGTCAGTATCATCCATCATTGTGCGTCCCTATCGTCCATACACTGCTGCCTCATACCTTCACTTAACATATCATCCCATCTTCATGTCAATCCACACGTCCTTCTACCTTCAAGTTCGTTCACATGTATCTTTTTTATACCATTAATTACATCCTCTCTCTCTCTCTCTCTCTCTCTCTGTTTGTGTGTGTGTGTGTGTGTGTGTGCGTGTGTGTGTGTGTGTGTGTGTGTGTGTGTGTGTGTGTGTGTGTGTGTGTGTGTGTGTGTATTTTTGTGTTCATTCTGGCATTCCAAATATTCCTAAACAGTTTCATTTCCACTGTTCTCCCTCTAGATATAAACCCATGCCATGCCAGTGTCTCCAGCTGATACAATACATTTTGATGTAGTTCCCAGACTCTGTACTGGATTTCGTAATATATCAAGTCTTTCATACGCCATTCACCTTTCTTCCCGGCATCATTTTGCACTTCACTTCCATTTTACAGTTCTGTTTCTTTGTTATCACTGCTTCAAGGTACCCTTTCATCTCTTCAGCTCTTCCTCCTATCACCACCTGATCACGACCGAGTCACCTTCTCCCTCAACTGCAGTCACTTTACCCTTATCTTAATCAACCTTCAGATAATGCTGCTTACCAAATATCTATAAAATTCCGAACCATTCTACAAAGGACAATCCATACTTAAAGAGCAGGAACGGGTCATTTAGATATATCATATCTGTAACATTACATCATTTACCATCCCTTACAGTCACCCCTTTTCTAACTCATATTTTGAACTCTTATCACCCTACCCATGCACAGCACAGATTAACCAGCCATAAAAGCATCCAGCTACAATGTTGCACTCCAGTACCTCACTAGAGTATCCATCTACCTATACACTTGATTCTCCACTACCATAGAAACTGTACAGCCTTATTCAGTTTCACCCCACACCCTATGGATACAAATCGTTCTGTAATGCCGACAGATTGTGAATTTTTACCACAAACGTCCTTCCAGTATGTATTCAGCATTTTCATTAATTGGGTAGCATGAATGATAAGTGAATGAATGTATGGCATGTTTCACATGGTACTCTACTGATACTGCTCCCTCTCTTGTCCTTACTGTTTTCTATTTATCACCTTGTGTATCAGTGGAAAATAGGGTTAGAATTATGGTGATACTTAAATGAAATCTATGTACGTGTCGACGGTTTTTCTGCTTTGCTATGAGTCCATAATAAAAAAAATGCTCTGTCAGAAGACATGAAAGACTGACAGGAAGGACATGAGGAATATGCACATCGACACAGGGAGGAAACGGTGTCGAGCCAGAAACACAGTGAATGTGTTCTCATGGAAATTATCCCCATCAAAGTGTGAATGTATTTTCACCTTCATCACAAGGCTCAAGGTAGATGAGTGCGGTGTGTGTTTATGTTCTTGCTGTTGTTGCTGCTGCTGCTGCTGTTGATGTTGTTGTTGTTGTTGTTGTTGATGATGTTACCTCCTCCAACGAAGTTGGACGGAATTATATAATCACCGATGCCTTTCTTTTTGTTTATTTGTATATTAGATATATCAAAAAGTTGTTATCAGATTTCACTGAAATCTGGTGGATAGGTGGACAGTGGGTCAAGGAAGAGTTTATTAAATTTTAAGGAGGATTCGGATCCGGATTTAGAAAAAAAAAAATATTGCATTTCATTGGCGTCGGCGGTGGTAAACGCTCTGATTTTGTAACAGGGACAGACTTTGACCGTAGAATTATTGACTATGTGAAACCATAAAGCGTGTTCGTCTGGTAGAAAAGAAAAACTGCAATAAATCTTAAATCCTATAGGCGTTGGCGGAAGCATTTAATATCTGAGTGCTTTCCGGGTACTGTTGTTCTACTTGGAAAACTTTTGGAAATATCATCGCCACGATTATATCGGGGAACCTACAGCGCCTATCCCTGCTCCATTACCCACCACCATTCTCGTCCATCCTACCCACCCCTTCCATCCACTTCGTCCATTTTCTCTCATGTTCCCTCGAAGATGTCAAAGAAATCCGTCCCCAGCACTGTCACCAGCCTTCATACGTCATCCAACATCACAGGGAGGGCTCGTCCGATCCTGCCCTACCACCCACCAGCATCATCATCATCCATCCCACCCACTACCGTTCAACTACCCTACTCTTATTTCCTTCCACTGTCCCGCTACCCACCACCATCCTTATCCATCCCACCTACTCCTGTCCAACAACTTCACTCCATTTTCTTGCCACTGTCCCACCACCCGCCACCATTCACTCCCCTCCCAATCACCCCGCGCTTTTTTCTTCCCACTGTTCCACCACCTGCCACCATTCCCACCCATCCCACTCACATCTTTCCAACCATCCCACTTTTTTTTTTTTTTTCACAATTCTCGACATCGAAATGCCAGTGCCACCATCACAGGGTGTCGTTATCACATCCATCCACACCGTCCACCACCATCTTAGCTCATCCCACACAACTCAGCCATTCCTTCCACCCAGGCTATCCCTTTCTGCTGCCCGACCTTTGACGTGCATCTTGCCAACCTACCTTACAGTGACTACACTCCCAGTACATGCTTCACCCAAATCTGTGGTGGGCATTTTGTCACATTTTTGGGCTCCGCGAGAACAGAATGTTAAAACTGTCAAGCAGTAATTTCCTTAACATGTACAGGTACTAAAGAAACTCTACACCCGTTTGTTAACTTTTCTAACTTGTATTAATAACAGTTAAGCTCATTACTACCAAGTATCATCCCTATTTTCACCCTCAGTCGTCGTCTCCACTCATCCGATACAATGCAGAACGACCCGAATGGACATATCTTAAAACACACACACACACACACACACACACACACACACACACACACACACACACACACACACACACACACACACACACACACACACACACACACACACACACACACACACACACACACACACACAGGACAGATTTTTGGATGATGCCTCCATACGCATGACCTGATATAATCTTTATTGATCGGAAATGATTTGATAACTAAACAGACGTGAAGAACTAAGTAATCCTAAACCACAACATCAGCCACAGTCACACGCAAAAAAAATCCACAACCACAACTAAAACCACATCCACAACTGCAGCCACTGCCACATGCATACATACTGTACAACCACTACCACACACACAAACACAATCACAATCACAAACACAATCTCAGTCGCAACCATAATCACAATCACCACCACAAACACATCCAGCACCACATTCACACCCTCAACTACAATCACAGCCACAACAAAAGAGTCTCGGTCACGCTTGAATCCAGGTTAATCTACACAGCTTCCAGGACAGATCTGTTTCTGCCTCCCCTTCCTATAACCATTATGTTTCTTGCGCCGCCCAGTCCTGGAGTTTTGGATGTCTTGAATTTATATCTGGGTGAATATTCCTCTCTTCTACTTATCCCAGCACTCTCAATCTTCCTCCTGTTGGCCTAAATCTTCCCACATCTCAGATCAGTGTATCTTTTTTCGTTTATTACATTCATTGCTTGGCTGAAATATTCTCTCCATTTCTCCTATATTTCACTCCTCTCCTCTGTCGTTCTGTCATGTACTTCCTTCATTCCGAGGGCTACTCTTACTTACACCTTTAACTCTCCTTACTTCTTTCCGGAATTATCAGTTTCCTAAGGTCCTGCCACTGTCTGCTAAATTCTCTGTCAAACTCCCTACACTCTCCTGACATTCCTTCACCACTCTTTTCACTTTCCTGCTTTTAAAGACATATTCCTTTCTCTTCTCTCCCACTACCATCTCCTTCTCTTTGCTCCTCAGTCATTCTTTGTTTGCTCTCCACTTCACTTTCACTGCTACTCTTACTTCCTTACTCCACCAAGCAGTCCCTCTAACTCCATCTCTTCTCCACAGTCCATTAAACTCTTTGCATGCAGCACACACAACTGACCCTCCTTTAACATTCGCCACACTTCCTTGTATTCATTAACTATATCTGCATCATGTCTGCCTAACTTCTTTGTCATTATATTTCCGTACTGCTTCCCATTACCTTCTTCCATTATATCTCCGAACTGCCTTTTACCTTCTTCCTACAACTTCTCCACTCCAAGTACTTCACTTTCAGCCTGCCATTGCCTCTTGTGCTACCAACCTGTCCATAGCTCGAATCTTTTATAAAAATTATATTGTTTTGATAACCCATTCCCCATCCAAAACCCCGCCTTCAATTACTGTAACACACACACACACACACACACACACACACACACACACACACTGCGGTAAATCAGTCATTGCTTTCCACACTACCACTCTACATGCCAGTCTCCGTTGCACCCTCCTTATGCAAAGTACCTGCACACGCTCTACATACACTACTTGGGCTTCACCTTGAGGGGAGTCGAGCACAGTGGAGGGACATTATGGTCGGTGCTGTGGTTAGGCTAGCAACACACCCAGTCACGTATTCTCGTCAATGTAAGAGGATTTCAGTATTGCTCTCCTGATAAGTTTGTTTCTGCTTGTAATACGTAAATATTCTCTGGTTGGTTACTTGTGCAATGAATGTCGGTAGTGAGAAGATATGAACAGCACAAAAGAGAATACTGGAGTGTAATATTCAAGACAAATCCCTAAGAAGGTGCTGTCAGATGACCTCTTGAGCTTATGGGCCTCAGAGTATTTTTCTGCTTGAAGAAACAGATGGAAGCCTCGTAAAACACATGCGCATAAATTGTTCACACACACACACACACACACACACACACACACACACACACACACACACACACACACACACACACACACACACACACACACACACACACACACACACACACACACACACACACACACACACACACACAAATATTTCCATGCTAAGACCACACTCAAAACTCCAAAAGGCACACTAACACAAAACACGGTCGTCCACACACACAAACACAGATTTATACGCCAGCAAACAAATCACACATGAAAAAGAACAACCACAGTACCTTAACAACAGAGAGAGAGAGAGAGAGAGAGAGAGAGAGGGGGGAGGGAGAGAAGGGGGAAGGGAGATAGGGAGAGGTCGTGCCCCTAGTAACAGCTGAGAGTTACGTCACAGAGCCCTCTTAATCTTAGCGTACCTTCTTACTCGCCCCGTTGTAGTCGAGAGGATGAGATGGGGCTTCGGGAGAGAGAGAGAGAGAGAGAGAGAGAGACAGACAGACAGACAGACAGACAGACAGACAGAGGATGATGAGAACTAAAGCGATCTGAAGCGGTATGAAGAAAATGAAGAAAACTGAAGAGAAATTAATCAAAAAGAAAGGAACTGGAGAGAGAGAGAGAGAGAGAGAGAGAGAGAGAGAGAGACACCATCGCAGGTGGGGAATAAATGTAAGTTGGCATGCGTACAGAGTTAACCCTTGTGTGTCAGTTAAGCATTAGGTAAGACCCACTGTCCTACCCTTGTGTCCCCCCCTCAGAATGTCCCCTTCAAAGATGATGGGTATAATAATAATAATAATAATAATAATAATATCAACAAGAACACGAACTTATAATAGTATTATTATTATCATTTTGTCATTAGTCATTATTATAATAATAATTATTATTATTACTCTTATTACTATTACAGTTATTATGTATTTACTTATTTATTCATTCGCTTACCCATACACACTCTCACATTAAGGTTCTCTCATTTACTCTCATAATCATTCACTCTAACACTCTCTACTCTTTCACACATTCATACTCGCTCACTCTCGCAAACTCGGTAACGTTCTTGCGCTCAGATCATCAGTTATTCACTATCCCACACTCTCACTTACTTTTTTACATCCCCTCGTTCACTCTTGTTTACACTTTTACACACTGTGCGGTGGAGAGAAAGAAGCTGAAGAGAGTCCAGGAGAAGAGAGGGAGTTGATAAGCAGAAAAGTCTTTGATTCTACCCTTGTAAACCCAGTAGACTGAAGGCTGAAATTTTTTTTCTTGAGTACATCACCCTCCTCTCGGGGGATAGGGAAGGAGTTGAGGGACGCATTTATAACCGAGCAGTGAAGTCGTCCCATTATGTCAGTGCCACCACATGAAGGCGTCCCTCTCCAGCTCCATTCCATCCTCAAAAGAACTCTTTGTGGTCAGCCTACCCCTATACATGAGATCTACCCTCCACACAGGGGTGAATGAGGTCCCTGTATAAAGTAGGGTAAAACACACACACACACACACACACACACACACACACACACACACACACACACACACACAGCAGGGTGTCATAAAGAGGAGTAATGTTTTCCATCCAAACCAGATCACTAGACAATGAAACACAGGAGAATAAAGACAAAATGATGAAATAAACTGAGTATCAATGAAGGTACATGAAAAGTCACGTGAAAGACACTACAGGTGCAGGCAGTAATATCGTTCCAATTTTTATCCGACCTATAATGAAACTCTAGCGGAATATTCTGAAATGTTTCTTGGCCTTCGAGGATTGTAGCGCTGAATTTCCCAAGTCATCGATCACTATCCTTTTATATATCATTACGAAGTTGATCAGTATTAATATCTGTACATGAACCCAGTGGAAGCATGGCAGTAATGAGTTCTGAAGCATTAAACACAATGTTAGTTTTGGTTCAGTTAGAAATGGTGGATAAATTACATGTTTTGAGTGGCCGACACTTATACTTGCGGTTGAATATTGGTGTACTTCTCTCTCTCTCTCTGTATATATGTATTTCTGTTTATTTATTTATATGTATGTATGTGTGCATGCATGCGCTTGAGCGGGTGTGTGTGTGTGCGTGTGTGCTTGGTGTAATCTAAGTAAAAGTGAAGGAGCGAAAGATAAGAGACAGAGAAAGTGAGAGTACCTTGAAAAATATAAGATAACAGAAAACATACAGATAGATAAGATAGCTAGACAGACAGACAGATAGATAGATAGACAGACAAATAGACAGACAGATAGACAGACACACATGGAGTCAGTGGACAGGTGGTTGCACACTAGACTCACGATGCGCATTTACCTTGAGTCTTAAGTTCAAAGTGGGAGCTAGTATGTCCGTTCATGTGCTTGTGTATGTTTCACCAAGATCTTGTGTTTCACCTTGTCCTTTCGTAACGATGGAACACAGACTTCCTTACACACTCCATCATAACCATTACAACACTCTGACTTTCACAAATATGCACCTTCTTACACACACACACACACACACACACACACACACACACACACACACACACACACACACACTGACTTTCACTAATGTACACACACTTACACATGCAACCACAGCCATGACAACTCTCACTTTCACATGCTTCAGTCTCTCCATAAACAACCCTTCACCATTCATACATCGCCAGCGTGGGAAATGGTTAATTCTGGATATCATTCTCCCGCGGTGAAGAGCTGGTCCTATAGTTGACGACATCTGGGCCGATACAGATATGCTAAATGAGAGAGAGAGAGAGAGAGTCTGCGTTTGAACGAGATACACTGAGAAGCAAACACATATTAACTAGAAATTTAAGATTGCCAGCATTCCCAAGGTAATGTAAGTTGGTCTCCACACAGCAACAATACCCTGCCATACTTCTGTGTAAATTGCCATGATGAATAATGATCATAATTACATCCCAAAACCTGTATTTGCATGATATAACTTTTGACTACGTAAACCCATTTAAAGACCTGATAAAAAGAAATAAATAAATAAAAAGGTATCTAGAGGTATTTGTCCATGGAATAACTGCACCATATTTGAAGTGCACTGTTGAGGAATTAAAGAAATGGTGCCAAACTGATTGAAGGAAAATAGACGACAGAAACGGAGCAAATAGTTGGTCTTCACCGTAGTGTTGAAACCTAAATATATTGTTCTAGATACCAGTAATCTCAGTGTACACACCTTCCTAGCCCTCTCACGGTCGGGACAACTTTAATATTTTATTCCAGCGATGGTCAGACGATACTGATTATCTCAACGTGAATCAGTGGAGCCTTGGAGTATTAGTTTGCCGTTGACCCCTGAACTCGTGACTTTTAAATCAGGATGTATTTATGCATTCTTAATCTGTTCAGCTATTCAATCCTGTGATATTCTTGTTTCATGCATGCTATCTCCGGATTATTTAAATCCGCTTTGGGGGAGATTTTCGAAGTGGAAGGGTTGGATGTAGCCTTCACTGATACCTGCAATGTGTGTGTGTGTGTGTGTGTGTGTGTGTGTGTGTGTGTGTGTGTGTGTGTGTGTGTTGGTTGACTGGAGAGGGATGTCTTCACGTGGTGGCACCAATACGATCTGGTGTCTGCACTGCCTGGTCACCCAAACATCTCTTAGTTCCCTTCCTGTCGCCCCAAAGGAGGATTATGGACTGGAGGAGAAGGATATTTTTAGCATATAGTCCACCGGGTTCACATTAAGATGAGCTTGAGGTTGCAACTACTACTACTACTACTACTACTACTACTACTACTACTACTACTACTACTACTACTACTACTACTACTACTTCTTCTTCTTCTTCTTCTTCTTCTTCTACAACTGCACCACTACTACTACTACTACTACTACTACTTCTACAACTGCACCACTTCTACTACTACTACTACTATTGATCCCTGCGGTACGAAAGATCTTTAATAAAATAGGCAAAACTGTCTGTAGGTAAAAAGAATGAGAAAAAATAATATGACATTTGGTGAATCGGGGCACCTTATTCGAAAGCACGTCCCAGCCAAGAGGTCGTCGATGTAATGGGAGACACATTAAAGCAGAGTGAATGTTTCGGTGTGTGTGTGTGTGTGTGTGTGTGTGTGTGTGTGTGTGTGTGTGTGTGTGTGTGTGTGTGTGTGTGTGTGCGTGTGTGTTAGAGAGAGAGAGAGAGAGAGAGAGAGAGAGAACATAGTTACACGGAGTTACGTAGATACACAGACCACTCAGGCCTTACGATCCCTATGGGGAGGTCTGGCCTTTACACTAACACAGTCCTCTAATGACATGAATAAAATAAAAAGAGAGCACAGCAAAAGGCAGAGAGAGAGAAAGAGAGATATTGACATACACAGACAGGCAGACAGACAGACAGAGGATGAGATAAGCAGATGGCCCCACGCTTATCACTACGCCGTACCAGCATCCCGTCCACACATGCTGCCCTCCAGTGTCATTGAGCCAGCGTTTAAGGTGCTCGCTCACATGATCATATCGTGGCTCGCTTCAAATTTTCATTCTGCCAACTCTCTCTCTCTCTCTCTCTCTCTCTCTCTCTCTACATTTTAATATTCTCGTATGAAATACCTATAGATTAATGACACCCTTCACTCCCAGAGCTCTCTCTTAAGTTGAATAAATCGCCTACCGTTAGCCAGAAGAATATGCAGAATACGTCTGCTGGCTGAAGGGATTGATATAAGCATAGTTCATATTAATATCACTGAGAAAATTAACACTACATAAAATTAAGCTGGTAATGAAAGGATGCCAAAGAGCCGTCTAAACTGACGAAAAAATCTCTCCGTGGTGTTGCTCTTATTGATCTACCAGGGATTGCCTTTTCGTGCCCACCCCTCTACCCCCTCTTTTTTTTTCTTTTTTTTTTTTTAATGCCCACGCGCAGAACTCCTGTGTGTGTGTGTGTGTGTGTGTGTGTGTGTGTGTGTGTGTGTGTGTGTGTGTGTGTGTGTACTTGAACAGTATTTTTCAGACAGTTTTCAACCGATTTGGACCAAACTTTTGAGAACAGGAAATCAAAAGCCAAGGTCACAGGGCAACGTCAACTCAAACTGTTCTGCTTTGGTTTAGACCACACTTGGTAAAGGGGCAGAGGGTCAGCCAAAGATAAAGTTATTGGATTTTGAGAACAGTCTGTCAAAGATCAAGATCACAGAGCAAGGTCACAGGTGTGGTCCTTTCACTCATTGTTCTGAAAAATCAAATGTAAGGCACGGTTGTTGCACTCTGTGATGCTCCTTCTTGTTTTCACGTTTCCACTGTCTGTGTTTATCTTCGAATAATAACTTTACTCTCTAGTTCTGCTCGCAAGATTTATTGAATAATATTTCTTTCTTTCTGACATTTTATATACAGGACAATATAAAATAAGTTTTCCAAGCTCTCTGTTTCCTCACCTCATGCTAGACATTTGGGGCCATATTATCAAAACTGAGTACGCAGAGGTGTAAGCTAGCTCCTTCTTCATGAAATTAAATCATTTTTGAGGATAGGAAAAGGTTAGACTTCTTAACACTGTATGCATAATCCAAGCAGAAACGAGGCAGAGAGGTAAAACTTAATATTTTCTAACAAGCATTTTGCTAGTGTCAGTGACCAGAAGATTCCCCTCCCCTTCAGTCCGATTACATTTTTACTTTTTATTCTGTTTTGCTACCAGACAAAGTCAATTTATGAGAGACTGTAGTAGTATAGTTAAATAAGGTCATCTAACCCCTCAAGTTCGAAGGAGTCTACCTATACTGAATTAAATCGTCCGAAGATAGCAAAAATGTGATCTTAAAAAACGCTTTGTTGTTGAAGGAATTAATAACAAAGACCTTCCTTTCTTCTGCCACACAACTCTCATCTTTGTCCTTAGTGAAGGAGACTCAAGTGGGTGTAAGTGCATGAGCAGCTGGGTGGAGGAGGATATGGTGGGGGTGAGTGACTAAGCTGGCGAGAATGCAATGACCCTGTTCAACACGACCAAGCATCATCTGACGTTAGAGTAACTAATTTTCCATGTTTTCTATGAACCAGCATATCCACGCTTCATCTGACGTTATTTATCCATTCTTACACGAATTTTATCATCTAACAACCAAGCTTCATTTGATGTAAATTTATTCAGTCTTACACGTCATCTATGATTCAACACAACCAACATTTGGTGCGAGTTAACACAAGCAAGCTTCATATGACTTTAGTTTATCCGATCTTACAAGTGTTTTATGATCCACCATAACTAAACTTCATCTAATATAACTTTATACAATCTCTCACGTCGTCTGTGATCTGATACAACCAAGCTTAATGTGACTTAAATGCATATAATCTCACATATCTTCTGCGACTGAACAAGAAGCCGCAAATGACGTAAATAAATCCGATCTTACATTTTTTTGATCCAGCATGACAGAACTTCATCTAATGTAAATATATGCGATCTAACACGTCTTCTATGATTCAGATTCTCCAAGGCCGTAATTTCAATACACCCAGAATAAAAAAAAGCTTTGACCTATACCAGAGACCCTGATTAAGAGGCAGTGTAAATGTAATGTAGCAGGAATATGCTATACACCTTACGCCAGTGTTATGCACTAGTTATTGCAGGGAAGCCACTTCAGTAGAAACAATTTACTGAGTTAGCCACAAGTACCGAAAATTAATATATGAACTTAGAATAAGTAGGTTTCTTTGCCCACACAATATATTCACTTTAAAAAGTTAAGAAACTATCAAATATTGATCTTAATTTCAAGTAACCAACTTGCATAGTAGTGTTGAGTTATTCCATGAAATCATTCGACTTTGTTTCTGGTAGTCTTACATTTAAAAAATCATAATCCATCCTAGGAACAGCGTTCTGCATCATCAGGGGCTGTGAACGACTCGCCAACTGCATAATGAGTATGCCTGGCTTATGCACTAATGTGTTATTAATTTCCTCACGCAAGTGCATTTTCACTGCATGAGACGTGAACAATGGTCATTTATGTGAGACCCATAAGCTACAGAAAGTCTACATTGCATTTGATTTCGGCTAACGTCAGACAAAACAACGCTGTAGAGAAACCTATAGAACATAAAATGCTAGAAAGAGTCATGATTAACATACTGGCCAAAAAAAAAAAAAAAGAATATTCGTGCTTATATTCCAGCTTAAAACGAACGATTTTATTCAGCTCGTAGAAATTCACCGTAAGTTCAAGTTCTGCCTGATTAGAGCCCGATGTGTCGGAAACCAGGTGTGAAATTAATATTTTTAACGTTTTTTATATTTTCTTTTTGCTACAACCATATTTCTTGCCCCTAAACTTAGTCCAGATTTTTGTCCTTTTGCGGCTTATCTTTCGTAGTGTAATGGCAGAAACGACAATAATACTTCTCTACATCCATTACATTGCATCTCATTGTTTCTAGCATCATATTGTAGTGTTAATTCATTGCTACGCGTCAGCATTCAAATTAGAGAGCTGGTAATTCTAGGCCAAATAAAACAAGAAAAGGAAAAAGAAAAGATGGAAAGGAACAAGAAAAAAGTATAGACGATTTAATACAGCTTACGACAGACCCTGCGTATAGTGCAGAGGTTAGAATTAATCAGTACAAAATGTCAGCCTTGAATCAGTCACCATCGTAAGTCCATGGCAACTAATCAGAGTTGATTCTCTCTCTCTCTCTCTCTCTCTCTCTCTCAGTCATGGTTAATTTTCCCTGGAAGAACAAGAAAAGCAAAGTTCAAAATCTTCCTGTATATTTCGTTCGTCCTATTAAAAAGAAAAAAAAAAAAATCCCAAGGTATAAGAGAGAACTGAGCGTAAATCTCGACCCAGATCTCCGCACGCATTGACCATTGACCTTTTTTCAGGGAAGGTCAGGCAGCGGTCAACATTCCACACCAGGTCACCTCTTGGGGTCAAAGATGCCAACAGCTGACCATTGTATTTCAGCCTTTCTTTCTTTCTTTTTTTCTTTCTTTTTTTGTCGTTATTTTGGTACATTCTGCGGGTATGTTCATGTACCTTTCACGTGGACAAGGTATGCTGAGGAGAGGGAGAGATAGGGAAGGGGAGGATGGAGGGAAAGACAGGGAGGGAGGGAGGGAGTAGGAGGAGGTTGTGAGGCAGATAGAGGGGGAGGGAAGGAGTGGATGGGAGGAGGTGGAGAGGGGTAGAGATAAAGGGGGATGGGAGGGAAAGGGAGGAGGGGGAGAAGGAGGGCGAGAGGGAAGGTGGAAATTGGCGAAAGATAAAGAGAGGGTGGAGGGAGGGAGGAACAGGGGTGAGGTGGCGAGGGGGAAATAGAGGGTGGGGAAAAGACAAAAAGGGAAAGGTGGGAGGCTGAAGATAGGAAGGGATGGAGAAAAGGGGAGATGATGGGAAGAAGAGAAAGACAGGAAGGGAAGGAGGGAGAGGGAAGAAGTGAGATAGGGGGGACGTTAGGGAAGTGATGTAAAAGGAGGTAGGGTGGAAAGGAGGGAAGGAGGGGAAGTTGAGGGGATAGAGAGGGGACGGAGAGAACGATAGGGAGCAGGAAGGAAAAGTATGAGGTTTGGCGGGGGGGGGGGGAATGGAAGAAGAAGAAGAGGGAAAGGGGGAAGGAACGGCTAAGGAGAGACAGGAAAAGCAGGAGAGAATGTTGTGGGATGGTGGCAGAAGGGAAAGATGGGAGAAAAGGAGAGAAAGAGAGGAGACTGAGAGATGAGCAGAGCAGCGTGGTCGATGAAGAGGGGGAAAGGTAGTGTGAGGAGAAAGTGGAAGAGAAGAGAAAAGAAGGCCATAGGAGTACAGGCAAATAGCAACAGACCTCTTGCTCCTTTCGAGGCAGTGAAAGGTTGGGAGGGAGAGGAAGAAATGGAAAACGTGAGGATAGAGAGAAACGAATATGAACAGAAAGAGAAAATAACTAAAGACGTACTGAATGAATACAGTATGGAATGGAGGAGAAAAGAAAGGTGGCGATTGAAAGGAGTATGAACTGAAGAAGGAATGTCAGATCAGTGTTAGGGTTATCCAGTGTTACATAACCCACAACACACCTCACCCCCATGTCTACCCCTCCTCTTACCACCCTTCCTGCCTCCCCAGCTCCCCTACCTTTATCAAAGTTCTTTGCCCCTGCCTCAGTACCCACCCTTCCTCCTAACACCCGCACCCCTCAACCCCTGACTCCACCCACCCCTAAGCCCATCCTCTCTCTCTCTCTCTCTCTCTCTCTCTCTCTCTCTCTCTCTCTCATCTTTTGTCTGCCTGTCTTGAACCTTTGTGGGAACGACTTTGCTTCACCTTACGTCTCAGGGTAACTCCTTCTTTCCTTTCCTTCCATTCTTCCTTAATTCCTTCCTTCCTTTCCTCGACGTCTCTTTCTTTCCTTGTTTCCCCTTCCTCACTTTTTCCCATCCAGTTCCCTTTTCCTCCTCCTAATTCTTTTCACAATTTCCACTCCTTTTCCTTCCTTTCTTTTCACCTCCTTCCATATTCTCCTTCCCAGTTCTTTTCAGCATTTCCTCCCTTCCTTCCATTTTCTCCTTCGCCCCCTCTTTCTCTCCCCTCCTTGCCCGTCCTCGTACCCTCTCCTCTCCTCCCCCTACGACTCCCCCTTCCTCTCCTCCCTCTACCCCTCCCCCTCCTCTCTTCACAGGGGCCAATTTAAATCCCAACTCAAGTTCCAACTAAAGTTCAAACTCAAGTGCCAATGCATGTCCCAACACAGGTACCAAACGCAAGTACCAACTTAAGTCTTAACACAAGTACCAACTCAAGTCATAACTCAAGCGCTTAGTCCCAACTCAAGCGCCAACCTAAGTCTCAACTCAAGTGCCAATGTAAGTTACAACTCAAGTGCCAACTTAAGTCTCAACTCATGAATCAGCTTAAGTGCCAACTCAAGTGACAACGTCAACTCAAGTACGAACATTAATCCCAACTCAAGTGAAACCTTAAGTGCCAACTCAAGTGCCAACTTGGGGTAAAACTCAAGCGCCAACGTAGGTCCCAACTCAAATGCCAACCCATGTCTCAACTCAAGCGCCAACCTTAGTCTCAACTCAAGCACCAGCTTAATTACTATTCAAAGGTCAGCATAGTTCCCAACTTAAGTGCCAAGGTAAGCTCCAACTCAAGTGCCAGTGTAAGCTCCAACTCGTGCCAACGTAAGTGCCAACTCAAGAGATAACTTACGTGCCAACTCGTGACAACACAATAGCCAATTCAAATGACATCATAAGCGTAAACTCAAGGGACAAAATAAGTGCCAACTCAAATGCTAACTCAAGTCCAAACTCAAGCGCCAACTTAGATTCCAGCTCAAGTGACAACTAAAGTCCCAACTCAAGCGGCAAGAAGTCTCATCTCAAGCGCAAACTTAAGTACCAACTCAAGCGCCACATTTAGTCCCAATTAAAGGGCGAACATAGGTCCCAACTCAAGCACCAACTTAAGTTCCATTTCAAGCAGCAGCTTAAGTCCCAACTCAAGTGCAAACTTAAGTCCAAACTTAACTGCCAACGTAAATGCCAAATAAAGTGCTAACGTAAATGATAAGTGCAAACTTGTGTGCCAATTCAATTGCCAACTTAAGTGCCAACTCAAATGCCAAGTGAAGAGAAAACTCAAATGTCAACTTAACTGGAAACGCAAATGCTACCCTAAGTGCAAACGCGAATGCCAACTTAAGTGCAAACGCAAATCCCAGCTTAAGTGCAAACTCACGTGGTGACGTAAGTTCCAATTCAAATGTTAACTAAAGCTCCGACTCAAGTGCCAACTTAAGTCCCAAAATAAGTGCCAACCTAAGTCCTATAACAAGTGCCAACTTAAGTCCTAAAACAAGTGCCAACTTAAATCCAACACAAGCGACAATTTAAATCCCAACTCAAGTACCACCTAATGATCAAACTCAAGTGTCAATTCGTCCCAACACAGGTACCACTTGGGTCCAAACACAGGTACCAACTTAAGTCCTAACACAAGTACGAGATCAAGTCCTAACTCAAGCGCTAACTTAAGTCCCAACTTAAGCGCCAACTAAGGTCTCAACTCAAGCGCCAACTTAAGTCCCAAGTCAAGCGTAAACTTGTCCCAGTCCAAGCACAAACTTTAGTCCCAACTCAAGCACCAACTGAAGTCCCAACTCAAGCACCAACTGGAGGCCCAACTCAAGCACCAACTAAAGTCCCAACTCAAGTGCCAACGTAAGTTACAACTCAAGTGCCAACGTAAGTTACAACTCAAGTGCCAACGTAAGTTACAACTCAAGTGCCAACGCAAGTAACGACTCAAGCACCAACATAAATCTCAAATCACGAGTCAACTCAAGTCCCAACTCATGCGCCAACTTATGCTGCATCTTAAGCACCAACATTAATCCCAACTCAAGTGAAACTTTAGTGCCAACTTAGGTAAAAACTCAAGCGCCAACGTAGGTCCAAGCTCAAGCGCGAACTTAAGTCCCAACTCAAGCGTTCCAACATAAGTCTCAACTCATTTGCAAACTTAAGCCCCCAACCCAAGCGCGACCTTAAGTCCCAAGTCAAGCGCAAACTTAAGTCCCATCTCAAGCGCCAACTTAAGTCCCAACTCAAGCGCCAACGTAAGTCCCAACTCAAGCGCGAACTTTGAGTCCTAACTCAAGCGCCAACTTAAGTCCCAAATTAAGCGCCAACTTAAGTCCGAACTCGAGCGCTAACCTAAGTCCCAACTCAAGCGAAAACTTAATTCCCAATTCAAGCGCCAACTTAAGTCCTAACTTAAGAGCCAACCTAAGTCCCAACTCAAGCACCAACTTAAGTCCCAACTCAAGCGACAACCTAAGTCCCAATTCAAGCGCCAACCTAAGTCCCAACTCAAGCGCCAAAGTAGGTCCCAACTCAAGCCCCAACTTAAGCCCCAACTCAAGCGCCAACTTAAGTCCCAACTTAAGTCCTAACACAAGCACTCAAGCACCAACTTAAGTCCTAACACAAGCGCCAACCTAAGTCCCAACTCAAGCGCCAACTTAGGTCCCAACTCAAGCGTCAACCTAAGTCCCAACTCAAGCGCCAACCTAAGTCTCAACTCAAGTGCCAAAGTAGCTCCGAACTCAAGCACCAACTTAAGTCCCAACTGAAGCACCAACTTAAGTCCCAACTGAAGCACCAACTTAAGTCCCAACTGAAGCACCAACTTAAGTCCCAACTCAAGCGCCAACTTAAATCCTAACTCAAGCGCGAACTTAAGCCCCAACTCAAGCGCCAACTTAAGTAAAAACTCAAGCGCCAACCTAAGTCCTAACTCAAGCGCGAACTTTGAGTCATAACTCAAGCGCCAACTTAAGTCCCAAATCAAGCGCCAACTTAAGTCACGACTCAAGCGCCAACTTAAGTCCCAACTCAAGCGCCAACCTAAGTCCCAACTCAAGCGCCAACCTAAGTCCCAACTCAAGCGCCAACCTAAGTCCCAACTCAACCGAAAACTTAAGTCCCAACCCAAGCGCCAACTCAAGTCCTAACTCAAGCGCCAACTCAAGTCCTAACTCAAGCGCCAAACTAATTCCCAACTCAAGCACCACCTTAAGCCCGAACTCAAGCGACAACCTAAGTCCCAACTCAAGCACCAAAGTAGATCCCAACTCAAGCCCCAATTCAAGTGCCAACTTAAGTCCCAACTCAAGCGCCAACTTAAGTCCCAACTCAAGCACCAACTTAAGTCCCAACACAAGCACCAACCTAAGTCCCAACTCAAGCGCCAACTTGAGTCCCAACTCAAGCTCCAACCTACGTCCCAACTCAAGCGCCAACCTAAGTCCAAACTCAAGTGCCAAAGTAGCTCCCAACTCAAGCACCAACTTAAGTCCCAACTCAAGCGCCAACATAAGTCCCAACTCAAGCGCCAACTTAAGTCTCAACTCAAGCGCCAACTTAAATTCCAACTCAAGCGCCAACTTAAGTTTCAACTCAATCGCCACTTAAGTTGGGTGCTTGAATTGGGACTTGAGTTTCCGCTTGAGATGAAACATGATGGAGCTTGAGCTGGGACTTAAGTTGTAACTTAAGCTAAGACCCAAGCTGGCGCATGAGTTTGGACCTGAGTTGGCATTTGAGCTGGCACTTATTTTGTCACTTGAGTTGGCACTTATTTTGTCACTTGCGTTGGCACTTATGTTGTCACTTGAGTTGGCACTTATGTTGTCACTTGAGTTGGCACTTGTGTTGTCACTTGAGTTGGCACTTATGTTGTCACTTGAGTTGGGAGATATGTTTGCGCTTGAGTTGCAACATAAGTTGGCGCTTTAGTTGGCACTTAAGTTAGCTCTTGAGTTGGCATTTACGTTGGCACTAGTTGGAGCTTTCGTTGACACTTACGTTGGCACTTGAGTTGGAGCTAACGTTGGCACTTGAGTTGGGACCTATGCTGACCCGTGAGTTGTGATTAAGCTGGTGCTTGAGTTGGACTAAGGTTGGCGCTTGAGTTGAGACATGGGTTGGCACTTGAGTTGGGACCTACGTTGGCGCTTGAGTTTTGACCCAAGTTGGCACTTGAGTTGGCACTTAAGGTTTCACTTGAGTTGGGATTAATGTTCGTACCTGAGTTGGCACGTTGGCACTTGAGTTGGCACTTAAGTTGATTCATTAGTTGGGACTTATTTTGACACTTGAGTTGTAATTTACGTTGGCACTTGAGGTGGGACTTAGGTTGGCGCTTGGGTTGGGACGCTTGAGCTGATACTTAAGTTTCCGCTTGAGTTGGGACTAAGTTAACGCTTGAGTTATGACTTGAGTTGGTACTTGTGTTAAGACTTAAGTTGGTACTTGCGTTTGGTAACTGTGTTGGGACCTGAGTTTGCACTTGAGTTTGAACTTCAGTTCGTACTTGAGTTGGGATTTAAATTGGCCCTTGTGCAGAGAGGATGGGGAAGGGTAGGGAGAGGAGAGGAAGGGGGGAGTCGTAGGGGGAGGAGAGGAGGGGGGGAGAGGGTACGAGGACTGGCAAGGAGGGGAGAAAAGGAGGGGGCGAAGGAGAAAATGGCAGGAAGGGAGGAAATGCTGAAAAGAACAGGGAGGGAGAAGAGGGAAGGATGTGAAAAGGAAGAAGGAAGGAAAAGGAGTGGAAATGGTGAAAAGAATTAGGAGGAGGAAAAGGGAACTGAATGGGAAAAAGTGAGGAAGGGGAAATAGGGAAAGAAAGAGACGTCGAAGAAAGGAAGGAATTAAGGAAAAAAGGGAAGGAAAGAAGGAGTTAGCCTGAGACGTAAAGAGAAGCAAGGTCGTTCCCACAAAGGTTCGAAACAGGCAGACAAAAGATAAGAGAGAGAGAGAGAGTTATCGTGCTATCGGACAGACGTAAACATGAAGCAAACTAAACATTTTAATGCTAACAAAAACAACACTAATTCTACTGTAAATTTGTGTTTATCTGACGGAAGTGGGCCACTGACAGCTTGAATATTATGTTGTGGTTCCATGAAATTTAGTCAGCTTTATTCCTGCTCTAAAAATGAGTCTCCTTGGTTACTATAGCCGCGGCGCGCGACTCTTGAGGTTGTTATTATCGTGCCCTGGCAACCTACCATTCAAAAGTGCGTGATTTCGCATATAATATCAGACGCATGTGATTCGTGTATAATATGTTCGTGTGGAATATTATTCGTGTATAATATATTCGTGAACAACAATATGATTCGTGTACAATATGTTCGTGTATAATAATATTCGTGTATAATAATATTCGTGTATAATATGTTCGTGAATAATAATATTCGTGGATAATATATCCGTGCATAATAATAAGATTCGTGTATAATATGTTCGTGTGTAATATTATTCGTGTATAATATATTCGTGCATACTTATATTCGTGTGTCATATTATTCGTGTATAATATATTCGTGCACAATAATATGATTCGTGTATAATATGTTCGTGTATAATAATATTCGTGTATAATATATTCGTGCATAATAATATGATTCGTGTATAATATGTTCGTGTATAATAATATTCGTGTATAATATATTCGTGCATATAATATGATTCGTGTATAATATGAAACGAAATCGGACGCACTCTCGAATGGTAGGTTGCCAGGGTACGATAATGACAACCTCAGAGTCCTGCTCCGCGACTACAGTCTATTCAGTCCTCTAATCTGACTATTAATACCCACCCTGGGCAACCACCCTGCTTGAATATTTAGCGGTGCAGTTGACCCTCCACCTGTATTTTTCTGCTAGACAAAAATGCCCTGGAGAGCTCCTGGTAACAAACATTTTATTTTCCAATGAAGAATTGTAGAGTGATATATGATTTCCTGCTTTATAACAGTTTCAACATATCATCCTTTATACTTTGGCAGGCTGTGAATAACTTTTCTTTGTATATTATCAGACTATAATTCTTTAAGCGTATGTACCGCATTTTGCGACCATGTGTAGTGGCCTTAGTCATAATTATAATGTCCAATCTCTGAATCCATTATTGTTCTGTGCATTTCCTCTTGTATGTAATGTCGTTTTAACCATATGTGGTTTACTCCTGAACCAATTATCTGCATCTGTGAATGTAATGAATTTTCATACAATTTTGCCACCAATGTGTAAACTGGTTTCAGTCTTCATGCGTCCAGTTCCTTGACGTTTTATGTGCTTCAGTGACTTTTTTGCCTTCCCAGAGGATTGTTATTGGACAAAAAAATAAAACTATGCCAAATCAGTCAATATCGTACATAGCGTAGCCAACCACTCCCGTACCTACAGTGCCCAACCACACTCCTTCCATCCTACCCAATCATACCCACCCTAGCAACCACGATCGTACCCACCCTAGGCAACCACACTCGTACCCACCCCAGCCAACCATACCACCCTAGGCAACCACACTCGTACCCACCCCAGCCAACCATACCACCCTAGGCAACCACACTCGTACCCACCCCAGCCAACCATACCACCCTAGGCAACCACACTCGTACGCACCCTAGCCAACCATACCACCCTAGGCAACCACACTCGTACCCACCCCAGCCAACCATACCACTCTAGGCAACCACACTCGTACCCACCCCAGCCAACCATACCACCCTAGGCAACCACACTCGTACCCACCCTAGCCGACATAGAGATCGGTAATATCCCTCCGCACACAAACCCATGTTATTATAAAAGAAAGCGAAAGTTCAAAAACAAAATCCCAGAATGAAAGCCAACAGAACTCCAGATTCTGATAATTTTCATCCCAGAATAAGAAAGAAATTTTAGTCCCTTGCATCCGGTGAAACTAAAAAAGAAAAAATTGCTACAGCCTAGGGAGACTTTTCCTACTGAGAGAGTTAATGAGGACTGTATTTAAATTACTATGGGGGAATCATCGTGAGCTCCTTTCTGGTTTCTACAGGAAGGACAAGGAGGCACTATAAACTGTTCATAGTTCTCGTGTTCTTCCTGCAAATCAGAATCTGAATTACGGGGGGAGAATTGGTCGTTAACATGTTCGAGAGTCCCACCTTCAGGAAATCCCCGACTAGTTAGACACAAAAAATTATAGGCAGGTTTTTAGAGACTGTCATTAGGCATTAAATTGGAGATTAGTTTTTACATATCGGTATAATTACACACACTCAGTATTATCAGTTCAGAAGTAATTGGTCGTGTCTCAGATTTTACACACACACACACACACACACACACACACACACACACACACACACAGTAGGGAAGGTATAAGGATACAGAAGAACAACAGAGATTAAGCCTATCATCCTAAAGACGTAATTTCTGTTTTATTCTAGATGATAACACGATTTTATTTAACTTAGGAAGGATCTATACTAAGCTGAATAAAAT